>NC_083328.1:52548670-52674202 GCF_963455315.2 Globicephala melas | reverse complement strand
GAGCATTTTATTAATTTTTTTCATTATGAAAAGGAATGTGACAGCACATATCCTGGGTGTTAAAATTCAGGGAAATAATCCATCTAAGTTATTTCTGATGTCAAATCACACAATCCAGAAGTCAAGCTATAGTATAATATAAAAAGAATACGCTTTATTAAAAGCTACTCTAAGTTACAGGAAATTGAAGTTAGGGGGTTGTATTACTAGACATTTCATAAGACATTTCCATGAGATGTAAAGGCAGATTTCCAGCCTTTTTATGGCCTGAGTACACCCTGAATACACTATGTCTTGGTTAACAGATTTAAAGTTAAAATATGTTAATAGCAAATGTTATTAAAGTGTGTCCAGCCTATTTTTACAGAAAATGATGAAGCAAAGCAGATTAGAACAAAATTATAGATCTGCATTGGCTGGAGAAAACAGTGTAGTGCTATGTAACAAAAGCCATGGCAAGAATCTGTCAATAAAATCTGTTAAAAGAATTAAGTGGCTTTGCAATGCCAAGGGTAAGAAAAAAAATTTATCTAAATTAATGTAACATTGTCTTTTGTAAAAATTCAAAGTAATTTGCAGTTAGAATGAAGAGCAAGGCACAATTCATTGTACCTATGGTATGAATAATATAGGAAGGATGTGCTATATATTTTTCATATACATATATATATATATATGGCATATGTATGCCTACCCATGTGTGCATATGCATATCACATCCTTTCTACAATCATACTGCATGTGTAGTAAATGCAAACATATGCTCCCCCCATCCACAAACCCATTGTCCAGAAAGAACTTAAGGCAACTAGAGGTTTTTCATAGCTTTTTAAAAAATAGTTTATTTGTATGTTTTTATGATTGTGCCATTAAACAGTGAATGCAGAGACCAATATTGTCAACACCATATACCTACCACCCAGATTTAACTAATGATGTCGATATTTGGACATATTTGCTTTCATATCATCTTCTCTTCTCTTAAATAAATACAATGTGACAGATAAAGTTGATGCCACCCTTTCTCTCCATTTCTTTCCAGACTTCACTTCTACACTGAAACTGGTGAATATCAATCCCATTTAGGCTTTTATACTTTACAATCTATGTGTGGTCTGTAAACAGTGGTATTTTCCATGAACTTTTAAAATTTATACATATGTTAGCATCCTTATGAATTCTTGTGCAACTCATTTTATTTACTCAATGTTCAACCTTTTAAATAATGATATAATGAATACATTTAAACAGGCCTTCTTGGACACACGTTTAAGAGTTTCTTTTGACAACACATAACTCAAAGTGAAATTGCTGTATGATAGGCTACAAGCATCTTTGTATTTTTTTTTTTTTTTTAGAAATTGCCATACTGCTTCCCAAATACTTATACTATTTACATTCCCACTAGAAGAAAATATGGAAGATACCATTTCTCCACATCTTCTCCAATACCTGCTATTGGTTTTTCCAGTATATATAGCAATATGGGAAAAATGTTATTTCTCTCTCTCTCTCTCTCTGTGATTGTATGTGTGTGTGTAAATACATACACATACAACTATATGTTTTTAACTTTTGGATAGTTGTATAGGTATAACACAAAAAGTTTTAACAAGAGAAAGCTACATGATTTAACAAGTATGAAATATGAGTCAACATTTGCACACTCTATCAAATTTTACTCTCCATGTAGATTTTGAAATGGATTTATTACAACAATTTATCAGTAAATAAATAAAATTTTAAGAAAAACAAGAGATTATCCAGGCTACACTGCTTTTATGAATATATTTGGGTCAGAATCTGTTTGTTCTCAGAGTTCATTGGTTTTCCACTATCTTAGTATGTGTTTGTCACACCTTAGTTTATGAAACACTTTTAAGTACCATATTGCTTTGCAGGGAAGACACTCTATTTAGATTTAAGCCATGTTTCTAGTGTAAGGCTTACATGGGTTAACATTTAGTCTAATTTTTTAAAATCTTAAGTATATTAACTCTCATTTTTTAAAATTAGGAAAACAAAAAGGGATATGAAGTCACTGAGAAACATAATCAGAGGCACATACGTGATGATACAGGACTTGAACACAGTTGTGCTTCCAAGTCTTTTGCTCTGGACTTTTAGTTCATTTGTTGGTTTTTATTTTATTTTGACTGAGAAAACTAAGATAGAAATCTGCAGGGACTTTGTTTCATCAGAGGAACGAACATTGGTTAAAGAAAATTGGTTTAGGCTAACTTTAGAGAGGGAAGAGGACAGGAAATCATTGACTTTTTAAGTCAGTGGCCTAGAAAAGTTGTGTAAGAGCTTCCAACTGGCCAAAGAACTTGTAAGAGGTCCTATGGGACTGGAGAGTATGAGAAGGGTAATATAGCTTGAAGCATATTTCTAAAGTTAAAAGAGAAAGGACATTTGCTTATCTGGACATAATATCAGGAATTGACACAGATGAACCAAAGAAAAATAATGCCACTGTTTGTCCTCATGAAAATCATTAGAAAAATCATCCCAGTTATCAGATATTATGATACATTTCCATGTGGCAGTTTGCAATTTATTCTTCACTCTGAGTTACTGGAATTTTTCCCACATACAGTTTGCTTTATCACTTAATGTTTGGCTATTCAGTGCAGAAGTCTCCAAGAGTCTTTGTGTTTCTGTTCATTTTTTGATACTTGAGAGAATATGAGGTCTGAACTACAGCCTGGGTAAATAATTGTAAGTGCACATGAGCAGCAATATAACAGAGTTTTTACTAGTGCTGGTTCTGGAATCCTAGGTGCAATCCTGGCTCCAATACTCACAAGCCTAGAGACCCTGAGCTCTCAGTTTTGGTTTTATCATTTGTTAAATGAAGAATTGGGGTGGTTCATATTTCACAAAGATTAAAGAAAATTAAGCAAATAAAACAATTAGCAAAATGCCTGGCATCTAATAAGCATCGATGCATATTAACCATTATTATTATCATTTAGCACTACATAAATATATTGTAGAGCTTTAAGGAACACTCTAATAGACACACAGATACAAATAACCAGTAGAGCAAAATCACTAAAAAGGGTTGAGTATGTAGGACAATGAACTGCATCTTGGCCAAACCCAGGTAGCAGTTACCTGGACAAAGAGGATTGGAGTATGTGTCAGAAGTTTTTGATGTCAATGGAATTCAAGAAGAAAGAGTTTCTAATAATGAAATGTGCCTGGAACAAGATGATAAATTGTGTCTCCTTTCTCTCCATAATATTGAAATCACAGAAATAAAGATGTAAAAGGGGGAAAAAAATGAACCATAGGCATGGAAAAGAAAAATGATATCTTCATTAGACGAGTAATTTTTTTTTTGAAATGTCTAGTAGATGCAGGATGTCTTGAGAATGGACGGAAACAACCAAACAGGTAAAACATAACGCAAACTATAGGGAGCAAAATGTCATTGAGGCATTGAGAAGAGTTCTTTCTAACAAAGCCTTAGAGGAACACCCAAAATTCAACAGGAATGAGAAGGGCCCAGGGATAGTCATCTAGAGAGTTAATTAAAAGTTAACTTTGGGGTTTCCCTGGTGGCGCAGTGGTTGGGGGTCCGCCTGCCGATGCAGGGGACGCGGGTTCGTGCCCCGGTCCGGGAAGATACCACATGCCGTGGAGCGGCTAGGCCCGTGAGCCATGGCCGCTGAGCCTGTGTGTCCGGAGCCTGTGCTCTACAACGGGAGAGGCCACAACAGTGAGAGGCCTGCGTACCGCAAAAAAAAAAAAAAAAAAAAAAAAAGTTAACTTTGAAAGAGATGTCCCTTTTCTGCTTAGACCCAGGGAGTGTTTAGAAGCAGCACTATCCTCCCCACACCGCTGTCCCCCTCCCGCCCCGCCCCCGTTGCAATACAAAGTTCCTTCTAAACAAGGATAAGAATATAAGAATGAATGAATCAACTTAAGGCAGGCCTTTGCCATGAGTGTGGGGGCTGAAATGCTGAGCAGAGTGTGAATCAGACTGCTTTCTTCCTTCAGGGTAAAGCTCTTACTATCACTCTCAGTTTGAAGGATCTGGCAGAGAAGACTTAGAGTGGATATTGGGCTAGAGCACAGCTAATGTATGGCCAGGCCACGGGGAAGGGTCAAGAGTGCTCATCTCTAGAAACCAAAGCTTTCTGCACTTAGTGTTCTGCAGTAGGTCCTGCCTGTCCCCAGTGAGTCCACTAAAATGAGAACCTTAATCCACCAATACACAAATAAGGGTACTCTTTGGGTTGAGAAAGTACAACCCTGCTAAAAATTTCATTTTAATTCTCAAACATATTTGATTAGATATCTAAGAATCAATAAACATTAGAATAAAACAAAGATACCATAAAAGAAATGTGTCGACTTCCAATAAGTCTCTACAAATTCGTCTTCTGTGTTATTTAAAAGACTATTGCATCCATTAAGAACAGACACATGATGACAAAGAAACAAGCCATCAGCCTTCTTAGAAGTTGTATATATCATTACAGGATAATATATGTACTGAGTTGCAGAAATGACACTAGGGTAGGCCATGAGGGTTATTCTTAAGGAGTAAAGCATGACATTTATAAAAATGGAATTTATGAGAGTTAATAGACACAAAGAATAGCATATTGCAACATCTAAAGGACAGTGAAAATATTACTTTTAATAGTAAACAATTGCTGAAAGCTAAAGAAACGTATCTCCGGATTAAACCTATAGAATATAAGGGTCTGTCAAAACCAAAACAGAATAAATAGAGGAAGAAGTGAGACTCTCACCTGAAATGATGTTACTTCAATAACTCTTGTTACATGAGAAAAATAAAAACCTGATTTGTTTGAGCCAATTGTTTGACATTTGTTCCTAGAGCCTCATGTAATTTCTAATGAGCACAAAGTCCAAGATACGTCAGTAATGACAAAAAATTTGTGGGTTTTACCTAGCAAAGATAGAACTTTGACATATGTACACATGAACAAGAAAGTAAATGAACTAAATGTATCTATGTATGCTGTTTACAAGAGGCATATCTCAAAAATGAACTTCTGAACAAAGATATGCAAGTTAAAGGCTTTAAAAAAAGGTAACAGTGATGATAGTAAGATAATTCAAAGTGAAAGTTATTAAATAGGTTAAAATGATACAATATCAGATACAAATCAAATTAACATTTTTAAAACAGAATGGTATATACAATTCCAAGTTAAATTTTGAAAATCTGGATATTGGTTTTTATGAAAGATATTACCCAAATGAATTCAAGAAGGAATAGAAGATACATAAGGAGATATAAACCTTGCCAGAGAGATATAAGAAGAGTAGCACAATGATGTCTATTACTGCTCTATATGTAGTACTAAAATATTGGTCCCTCAAGAGGAGATTTTACACATTGATACATTTAAGGAACAACAGTATGAAAACACAATAGATAAATGTATCATGTGGATATGTGTCCTAAAATCTATTTCAGTAAAAATAGCATAATATACATAAAATGACTTCATTTATATAAAATGTCATAATATATAAACAATTACACACATGTATCTATACATTTTTGTAATAGTATAAAAATGAATAAAAACTATAAATCAGTTTCTTGACAGTGGATACTACTGCCAGACTCATGGAATTTAATTTTGATATTCATGAAGCTTCAACAATATTTTCTTTAAAAAACTCTAAAGAAAAAGGATACAACATTAAGATTTTAAGAAGTGGATTAATAGACATTTTTATTATGTTGCTTTACATTAATTTTTGTGTGTTTAAAATATTACAAAATAAATAATATCTATTCAAAAGGAACTGACTATAAATTATTAGAAACAATAAGTAATTCTGTAAAGTGAGCAGACATAAGAACAAAATAGACATGAAATTAATGCCTTTCCTAGTAAGCAGAAATGATTACAAAATGTAATGAAAAACTCAATTTGCAATAAAAATAAAACATTGAATTACTTGTAATTACTCAAACCAAACTTTATAACTAATAGGAAAAAATTATACACAGTTTTATGAAAAAAACTTTTATTTTAAGACCTATCTTAAAATAAAAACATTTTATTGTAAAATTTTCATCCAAATAAATCTTTGAAAACAAAGCAACTCTATAAGTTTTTGCCAGTTTTTGTGAAATTCAATATATTTGTCTAAAATAAATAAGGAAAAGCAATGTGCAAGAATAAAAGTTATTTTTTCAAAAGGATTACATATCCTTTCAGTATAATTGATAATCTCATTCTAAATTTAATCAGTAGGAAAAATATGCAACAAAGACTTTTTTTTTCAACATCTTTATTGGAGTATAATTGCTTTACAATGGTGTGTTAGTTTCTGCTTTATAACAAAGTGAATCAGTTATACATAACACATGTTCCCATATCTCTCCCTTCTTGCATCTCCCTCCCTCCCACCCTCCCTATCCCACCCCTCTAGGTGGTCACAAACCACCAAGCTAATCTCCCTGTGCTATGCAGCTGCTTTCCACTAGCTAGTTATTTTACTTTTGGAACTGTATATATGTTCATGACACTCTCTCACTTTAACATAGCTTACCCTTCCCCCTCCCCATATCCCCAAGTCCATTCTCTAGTAGGTCTGTGTCTTTATTCCTGTCTTACCCCTAGGTTTTTCATGACCTTTTTTTTTTTCTTTTTCTTAGATTCCATATATATGTATTAGCATACAGTATTTGTTTTTCTCTTTCTGACTTACTTCACTCAGTATGAAAGACTCTATGTCCATCCACCTCACTACAAATATCTCAATTTTGATGATATTTGATGAGTTGGGCTAATGGTTTATCAATTTTGTTTATCTTCTCAAAGGAAAAGCTTTTAGTTTTATTGATCTTTGCTATCATTTCTCTCATTTCTTTTTCATTTATTTCTGATCTGGTCTTTATGATTTATTTCCTTCTGCTAACTTTTGTGTTTTTATTGTTCTTTTTTCTCTAATTGCTTTAGGTGCCATGTTAGGTTGTTTATTAGAGATGTTTCCTGTTTCTTAAGGTAGGATTGTATTTCTATAAACTTCCCTCTTAGAACTTCTTTTGCTGCATCCCATAGGTTTTGGGTCATCGTGTCTCCATTGTCATTTGTTAGTAGGTATTTTTTGATTTACTCTTTGATTTCTTCAGTGATCACTTTGTTATTAAGTAGTGTATTGTTTAGCCTCCATGTATTTGTATTTTTTACAGATCTTTTCCTATAATTCATATTTAGTCTCATAGTGTTGTGGTCGGAAAAGATACTTTATACAATTTCAATTTTCTTAAATTTACCAAGCTTGATTTGTGACCCAAGATATGATCTATACTGGAGAATGTTCCATGAACACTTGAGAAAAACGTGTATTCTGTTGTTTTTGGATGGAATGTCCTATAAATATCAATTAAGTCCATCTTGTTTAATGTATCATTTAAAGCTTGTGTTTCCTTATTTATTTTCATTTTGGATGATCTGGCCATTGGTGAAAGTGGGATGTTAAAGTCCTCTACTATGAATGTGTTACTGTCGATTTCCCCTTTTATGGCTGTTAGTATTTGCCTTATGTATTGAGGTGCTCCTATGTTGGATTCATAAATATTTACAATTGTTATATCTTCTTCTTGGATTGATAGTTTGATCGTTATGTAGTGTCCTTCTTGGTCTCTTCTAATAGTCTATAATTTAAAGTCTATTTTGTCTGATATGAAAATTGTTACTCCAGCTTTCTTTTGATTTCCATTTGCATGGAATATCTTTTTCCATCCCCTCACTTTCAGTCTGTATGTGTCTCTAGGTCTGAAGTGGGTCTCTTGTAGACAGCATATATATGGGTCTTGTTTTTGTATCCATTCAGCCAGTCTGTGTCTTTTGGTGGGAGCATTTTGTCCATTTACATTTAAGGTAATTATCGATATGTATGTTCCTATTCCCATTTTCTTAATTGTTTTGGGTTCGTTATTGTAGGTCTTTTCCTTGTCTTGTGTTTCTTGCCTAGAGAATTCCTTTAGCATTTCTTGTAAAGCTGGTTTGGTGATGTTGAACTCTCTCAGCTTTTGCTTGTCTGTAAAGGTTTTAATTTCTCCATCAAATCTGAATGAGATCCTTGCTGTGTACAGTAATCTTGGTTGTAGGTTTTTCTCCTTCATCACTTTAAATATGTTTTGCCAGTCCCTTCTGGCTTGCAGAGTTTCTGTTGAAAGATCAGCTGTTAACATTATGGGGATTCCCTTGTGTGTTAGTTGTTGTTTTTCCCTTGCTGCTTTTAATATGTTTTCTTTGTATTTAATTTTTAATAGTTTAATTAATATGTGTCTTGGCGAGTTTCTCCTTGGATTTAACCTGTATGGGACTCTCCGTGCTTCCTGGAGTTGATTAACTATTTCCTTTCCCATATTAGGGAAATTTTCAACTATAATCCTTCAAATATTTTCTCAGTCCCTTTCTTTTTCTCTTCTTCTTCTGGGACCCTTATAATTTGAATGTTTGTGTGTGTAATGTTGTCCCCGAGGTCTCTGAGACTGTCCTCAGTTCTTTTCATTCTTTTTTCTTTATTCTGCACTGTAGTAGTTATTTCCACTATTTTATCTTCCAGGTCACTTATCCGTTCTTCTGCCACAGTTATTCTGCTATGGATCCCATCTAGAGTATTTTTCATTTCATTTATTGTGTTGTTCATCATTGCTTGTTTCCTCTCTAGTTCTTCTAGGTCCTTGTTCAATGTTTCTTGCATTTTCTCTATTCTATTTCCAAGATTTTGGATCATCTTTACTATCATTATTCTGAATTCTTTTTCAGGTAGACTGCCTCTTTCCTCTTCATTTGTTACATCTGGTGGGTTTTTACCTTGTTCCTTCACCTGCTGTGTGTTTTTCTGTCTTCTCATTTTGCTTATCTTACTGTGTTTGGGATCTCTTTTTGCAGGCTGCAGGTTTGAGGTTCCTGTTGTTTTTGGTGTCTGTGTCCAGTGTCTAACGTTGGTTCAGTGCATTGTGTAGGCTTCCTGATGGAAGGGACTAGTGCCTCTGTTCTGGTGGATGAGGCTGGATCTTGTCTTTGTGGTGGGCATGTGCACGTCTGGTGGTGTGTTTTGGGATGTCTATGGCCTTATGATTTTAGGCTGCCTCTCTGGAGTTGTGTTCCTTTCTTGTTAGTTCTTTGGCATAGAGTGTCCACCACTGTTGCTTGCGGGTCGTTGAGTGAAGCTGGGTCTTGGTGTCGTGATTCAGATCTCTGGGAGATTTTTGCCATTTGATATTACATGAAGCTGGGAGGTCTCTTGTGGACCAGTGTCCTGAAGTTGGCTCTCCCACCTCAGAGGCACAGCACTGACTCCTGGCTGGAGCACCAAGTCTTTCATCCACTCGGCTCAGAATAAAAGGGAGAAAAAGTAGAAAGAAAGAAAGAAACAAAGAAAGAAACAAAGAAAGAGGATAAAATAAAGATAAAATAAAATAAAGTTATTGAAATTATTAAGAAAAAAAATTTTTTTTTAATTAACAAACAAAAAAATGGACGGACAGAACCCTAGGACAAATGGTGAAAGCAAAGCTATACAGACAAAATCTCACACAGAAGCATACACATACACACTCAGAAAAAGAGGAAAAGGAGAAAAAATAATATATCTTGCTCTCAAAGTCCACCTCCTCAATTTGGGATGATTCATTGTCTATTCAGGTATTCCACAGATGCAGGGTACATCAAGTTGATTGTGGAGATTTAATCCGCTGCTTCTGAGGCTGCTGGGAGAGATTTCCCTTTCACTTCTTTTTTTTTTTTTTTTTTTTTTTTTCGCAGTACGCGAGCCTCTCACTGTTGTGGCCTCTCCGCTGCGGAGCACAGGCTCCGGACGCGCAGGCTCAGCGGCCATGGCTCATGGGCCCAGCCGCTCCGCGGCATGTGGGATATTCCCGGACCGGGACACGAACCCGCACCCGCTGCATCTGCAGGCGGACTCTCAACCACTGTGCCACCAGCGAAGCCCCCGACCCTTTCACTTCTTTGTTCGCACAGTTCCTGTGATTCAGCTTTAGATCTGGATCCGCCCCTGCGTGTAGGTCGCCTGAGGGCATCTGTTCTTTGCTCAAACAGGATGGGGTTAAAGGAGCAACTGATTCGGGGTCTGTGGCTCACTCAGGCCGTGGGGAGGGAGGGATACGGATGCGGGGCGAGCCTGCGGCAGCTGAGTCCAGCCTGACGTTGCACCAGCCTGAGGCGTGCCATGCATTCTCCCGGGGAAGTTGTCCCTGGATCACGGGACCTGGAAGTGGCGGGCTGCACAGGCTTCCGGGATGGGAGGTGTGGATAGTGACGTTTGCTTGCACACAGGCTTCTTGGTGGCGGCAGCAGCAGCCTTAGTGTCTCATGACTGTCTCTGGGGTCTGCGCTGAGAGCCGTGGCTCACACCCATCTCTGGATTTCCTTTAAGCAGTGCTGTTAATCCCCTCTCCTTGTGCACCAGGAAACAAAGAGGGAAGAAAAGGTCTCTTGCCTCTTTGTCAGCTCCAGACTTTTTCCCAGATTCCCTCCCGGCTAGCCGTGGTGCACTAACCCCTTCAGGCTGTGTTCACGCAGCCAACCCCAGTCCTCTCCCTGGGATCCGACCTCCGAAGCTCAAGCCTCAGCTCTCAGTCCCCGCCTGTCCCGGCGGGTGAGCAGACCAGCCTCTCGGGCTGGTGAGTGCTGTTCGGTACCGATCCTAAAGATATTTTTGATACACATATGCAATGTAAGACCTGACTTATAAGTGTGAATTTTATTTATTTATTTATTTATTTATTTATTTTTAAGGGTTTTTTTGATGTGGACCATTTTTAAAGTCTTTATTGAGTTTGTTACAATATTGCTTCTGTTTTATGCTTTGGTTTTTTGGCCAAGAGGCATGTGGGATCTTAGCTCCCTGACCAGAGATTGAACCCACACCCGCTGCATTGGAAGGCAAAGTGTTAACCACTGGACCACCAGGGAAGTTCATGCATTTTAAAAAAGAAAAATAATTGAAAGAATGTTTACCAAAATGTATATATATATATATATATATATATATATATAATGCGGAAAAAAAGAAAAGCAGCATCTGAAAAAGACTTACGTACTTATTGGAAAATTGCCTTCACCATGGGGAAAATAAATATCTCTTCTTAACTCTTACTTAAAAATAAATTCCTTAGAGAATAAATTTAGGAGCAAAATCTTTTGAGTAAGTGAAGGAGGCTATATGACATAATGAAATATACAAGAATTCATCTTTGAGCTTACAAGATACTTTCCCATTGTAATGACAGAAAAGAATAAGATGCAAGAAGAATTTTAGATGCAGTGGTGAAAAATGAGGAATCAAGTGGGCCCTTTTTAACCGCAAATGACCTCCTTTGCCTAATTGCATATTGTGTCCAGCTTCAAAGTTAGGAAACACAGTTAAGATTCACAACTTTTCTATTTAGTCATGTGCAGATGATGGAAGTCTCCATTGCCATGGACCAAAAGTTAAAAGCCAAAGGTACTGTTGATTCACATATGTGTTTGTAAACTCTAGAAGAACTAATAATTGACTGTGTATGACTCACAAGGCAATACCTGAATTGTGGTACCTTTCATCCTCCTTTTAGCCAAGTTTTCTTTTGTTCTCTCTCTCTCTCAATTTTTTCTCAAGAATAAAGTTTTTAGTTTACAGATTTTGGCCTTGTAAACTTGATTAAAATTATAACTGACCTGAAAATTACTTCAAATCTAAATCTAATTTTTTTAAGTTTCAAATAAGTTCAGATTTGCTTTTTTGTTTAATTGTATGCCTTGGTGTGTGATGGTTTCAGCCTGGGACAGAGGCAGGGCTATCCAAATATATGAAGACAGCCTGTACCCTTGTTGTTTATGGCTGATGATAATTGGAAAGGATGAGAAGCCTTGCAGGAGAGTGGGATCATATGTGACTTCCAGACCAGAGAGGTTTGGCTACTATTCAGAAAAGTACTCAAACCTTGTGATGTTTATCTTCATGGGTTAACCTTCATAGATTCATTCATCTCCAATGATTGCGTTCATCCTACCCAATTTCTTTATGGGATTTCTACTGAATAAGCTGTTCTTGGTAGCATTTCTGAAATAGATACTCTCCTTGGGAATAAATATTTAAACAAAATCAAGGATGAGGTTTCCATCAAAGGGTTTTAAGGGAAGTTAGAAATATTTGAGAAAGAGACCATCATCTTTTGAAACTGGTATCAGGTTGATTTACTAACATTTTTATATCAGTATCACTGATAGATATTTGCAGGCCCAGTTACTGGATAGTAGATGGTTTAATCCAGTGGTTACTATATCTCTTTCCACTTTGTGGAGTTTGTCTTAAAATAGTTTAGGCATATACTAAATTATTAAACTGTACAGCTAACCCAGTGACTGGGTTTTGATTTAGTTTTTTGGTTACTTTTCACTTTGTGTTCTATACTTTTCAAAGAACCAAGATAACCAGGCAAGTAATAACATCCATGATCAAAAACAGAAAGTTAAAAGAAACATCATTGGTTGAGACATTTTGAGGACAAAATTCTAGAGATTCCAATCGAGGGAGTCATACGACAAACTATTCAAGTAGTATGTGATTTGAAATCTTCTACTCTTCAATCATCAACAAAATAATGCAGCCTGAAATTATGTGTAGTAAATTAATATTTCTTTTTGATCAATTCATTTCTGATATGTAGGCAAAATAATACAGAACTATCATATCATCAACACTCATTATAAAGTTTGAAATCATTGCTTAAAAAATTCTTATTATTACTAGACACATTTAGTTCTCAAGCTAGTTCCTTGAAAATCATTTAATTTAAACTTCAGGTTAATATTTTTCTTCTTTGTTTTATAAAATCCTACCTACTTTTAAAGGTAGGAACTGTCTTTTCTATTGAATCCTCTAACTTCTCAAACCTGTATTAATTTCTCTCTTTTTCAAACTCTTAGAATGCTGCATATTCCACACTGTGAAGAATGTATTCAAGCATAGTCTTCCTCATTATTTTTAAATAAACACCTCTCCAGAGAAGTACTTCAGGAATAATTCTCCTTTTTCACCTAAGAACCATCCTGGACAAAACCTGTGAAAAACATACATTTCTTCATCAGTTTCTGGCTGACTCTTCAAAATGTGACTTTAGAATTAGAATTCAAAATAGAAAATACTCCTTTCCTTTAGCAAATAGGTATCAAATGATGGCAAAGACATCTCAGTAATACTATGCCAGTCCCTATATTAAAAAAAAAAGATAAATTTCACATCTTGCCCTGTGATCAAGTTATTATTTGGCTTCTAGTAATGAGTCTCCAACTAAAAGCAGCCTCTATTCTAAATGTCCACATACATATTTATTGTTTGATAATAACCCTCACTTTTTTTTCTTTCTCTTCTGAAGAAAAATGGAAAATGCAGTTAGGTTTTCTGAGCAGCCTTTAAAACTCTTCATTAGACCCTTGTGTGTGTTGCATTTCCTTGCTCAGTGTCCACCTCTCATTTGTGAGAACAATGATATCTTATGGGAAACAACACCTCTCCCACCCTGATACCACTTCCAGAAGTGAGAATTATTTTTGATCCCCCTGGCCACAGTGATTGATTTCTAAATTGACACATAATTCATTTTGAATAATTAGAGAAAATACCAGGACTTTTTTTGGTAATATCAGGAAGGAGGCACTCTCTTTTCTCTGAGGTTACCAAATGTACAAGATACAAGCTCATCATAATCTTGCCAAAACATTAGAAGTAACTGCATGGAAATGAAGTCAACATGGAAGAAAGAAAACTGAGACACCAAGATGGAGAGACACTGTGTCCTACAAATACATAATCCCCTGGATCTAGCTGTGCCTGAAAACCATCTAAAGGCTTTGCCATTATGTGAGCTAATACTGAGCCTTTTCTCCTTTAAGGTATGTTGGATTTGGTTTCTAACACTTGAAACTAAAATTGTCCTGAATCGTGGAGATTATAGAGATATGAAGTACTGAAATATTTTATTTAAAAGAGTTCACCATGGTATTGTTGCAGTTAAATATAACTAAAATTAAAATGAACATCAACCCTCAAGCTCTGGGTTGAAATACAGAAAAATGGATATTTAGGCTGTACCTCTTCTCCAAACAAAGGGTGACATTGGAAGAATAATTTGAATTATATTAAGAAAAACATGTCATTTAAAAAGTCCTGCCTGTGCTTTGTGAGGCTCAGAGGCAAAGAACATGATTAGACAGCCTTTTGTATGGGAAAATACTTTAAGGAGTTGGTGCTATACAAGGGTAACAGAAGACTTAAATTAGGGGCAGAGCTAAACTTCTAATCAAAGTAAATAGCAGGACTTTGGTTTAGGAATCAAGCAAATAGGAAGCAGGGGGAAAGGGTCTGGAGTGAGGACTTAGAAGAGTAAGACAAATGTAACCTACAGGATGTTTCCTATGACTGGAAAGAATTAATGGATTTTTAGGACAGGAAGATCCAATGTTCAATTTTAAGGAATTTCTTGTTCTTTTATATAATCCACTGCATTAATCTGAAATTGCTGTAAAAGGTTATTAAGTGTAAGAAGATTGTGTGACAAGTTCTTTGGGAGAGATGAACTGTTGGGGTGTTGACCATAGTGGGCAGAGCCAGCTGGTAAAAAGAGAGAGACAGCAGCCAGAGGACTTAAAACCTTGTACTGAGCCAGTGACATGGAAGCAGGCTATAAGGCACACTGACTCACAAGGCTGAAAGCTTCCTGCTCCTTCAGAAATCCTCAGAGGCATTTTCCAGAATAATTCTGAAAAGCTGGAGGACTTGGTGGGGATTGGGGGAGAGGCATCAGTTTCACTAAGACTTAAATTTCTCTGCTTTCTTAATCAAGGTAATCCCTGAAAGGTGGCAGGATATGCCACCCCAAAATACGCTTACATATTGATTACAGGCGTACCTCAGAGATACTGCAGGTTCAGTTGCTGATCACAGCAATAGAGAAAATATCACAATAAAACAAGTCACACAATTTTTTTTGGTTTCCCAGTGCATATAAAAGTTTTGTTTACACTATACTGTAGTCTATTAAGTTGAAATAGTATTATGTCTAAAATAACAATGTACATACCTTAATTAAAAAATAATTCTCTCGGGAAAATGGGGCTGATAGGCTTCTACATGTGCAATAAAGAAAGCACAATGCAATGAGGAATACCTATATTTGGAGCTGAAGACATTTGAGAAGAAGCAGGTATAATAAAAGCTCTCTGCCCTTCCCTTATTTACCTAAAATCAGGACATATATTTGTAAAGATGTCCTCTCTTCCCTATCAGGAAGGACAAAGTTAGTTACTGGACAACTGTGAACTCTAAGAGTTCTAGAGATCTCTCTAGAGAGATCTCTCTAGAGATGGCACTAGTGGAATCTACATAACAAACTTTATTAAAATAACTTCTTCCATTAGTTTCCTCATATATTTGAGATAGGAAGGAAGTGAGCCAGGCACAACTGTTAAACGAATGTGGAGGGGGGCACAGCAGTTGAGAGAAACAGGATACAACAAAAGCTGGCTGGAACCAGCTAAAACCAAGTTGGCATCCAGCATGGTCCGAGCATGGTATGGTCATTGACATTTAACTCATTATATCTTCATTAGAATACTAAAAAAACACTCCCCCTCGCACCATGACAGTTCCACAGCTGACCATAAAAGGCCAAAAGCGTGCAGTGGCCCAACTCCTAGAAATTCCTACCCCTCAACAAGAATATTCCTCCCACTCTTTAGCATATGAAATTACCCAGCCCATAAACATTAACAACCCCTCACTCCAGGGCTGCTCTTGCCTCCTGAGATGGACCACATTCTGTCTATGGGGTGTGTATCTCCCTGAGTAAACCTGCTTTCACTCTACTTCAGCTCATTCTTGAATTCTTTCCTGCATGAAGCCAAGGACCCTCAATTTGCAGCCTGTCCCAGGGACTTGGGCGTGTCCCAGGAGGTGATGTTTCCTTCTCTTGCATCATCTTTACCTTCCTGCAGTTTTCCACACCTAAAATCTCAAAGTCCTTTTCAATTGTCTTATCAGTTCTCCACATATTTATTGTTCTTTGCTAAGATGACATATAAGCTCAAGTTCTAACCACTTCTTTGAGTTCCACACCACTGAATTCTCCCATGTGTATGTGCCATGCATGTGTTAATAAATTTCTCTTTATTTTTCTCTTGCTAATCTATCTTTTGTTCATCCAATTTATGTCACAAATCATATAAAAAGACTTTTTCCTCCCAAACACCCCCAAAGCGGGACTGAGACAAGCATTCATAGACAAGTGGTTTATTTGAGAGTGATCCGTGGAAACCATGGCAAGGTGAGGGGAAGAGTGAGGCAGGAAGAGAGGGAGACCAATAAAGGGTGTGTTCATGGGCAGGTTACCATGGGGACAACTGGGGCTTAGTCCCCCTGAGGGTCCTCCAAGAGACACTCAGGAGAACTCAGTCCTTGCAAAGTTCAGGGAATCTCACCCCTTGTTAGTTGAGGGGTGGCTCTCGGGGACTTTAGCATCCTGGCACTTCCTGTTTTCACTTGTGAGTCAGGCGTCCTCCTAGAACCAGAGGCAGAATTCAGGTAGACAAAGATGCAAGTATTTAAAGGAAAACAAAAGCACTGGCACATGTGGGAATTGTTTACGATCTCAAGGAGCTCCAGAGGGCAAGGAACATGGGGTATAAAGCAATTAACAATATCTTTTCTATCCAGTAGTATTTGAAAGTCAGCAGAGAAAATTATTTTCATCATATATTTGTACTTGTAGAAATACTTAGTGGTTAGAAGAGGAAATAATCAAAGGCTATGTGTAAAAATTCAGAAGAAAACTTCTATGTCACTCTCTATATAAATTCTATATCTATACTCTTTTAGAAGGTAATGACAATAGACTTGGGGATTCTTCACAACAGTCTGCTTCTATAGACCTCTTCATTTTCCTTTCATTTAAAAAATGTCATGAAATATTAATTTAATTAACTAAGAATTAAAAAATGTTTTAATTATACAGAAAATACAAAAACAAGTATAATGAATATCCATTTTACTGTCACTCAGATTTACCATTCTGTCATGTCTGCAAAGACACCTGATCATGACCTGTGGAGTGTTACATTACTGTGTAGAGTAACAGTATGCAGAGAATCTGAAACTCCTGTGTGTTGCTGGTAAGAGAGTAAATTTGTACTTTTCAGAGAAAACTTTGGCAAAAGATCTAGTGAAGTGGAAGATGCCTATGAAACTACTACCCAGAAAATTCTTTTCCAGGTGTCTATCTTAGAGAAACTCTTGCAAATGGCTTTAAGGAAACATTTGTAAGCACTGTTTGTAACAACAATAAAGTACAAAATAATACAGTTGTCTCTTCATTGGTTAATAGATAATAAATTTTTTTATTTATATAGAGGAATTTAAATAGCACTTAAAATGCTTGCTGTAGCCTGTGGTGTTGTTCTCAAATGCTGTCCTTCCCTGTAACAGGATTTTACTCCCTTATCTGGCAGCAGATGCTAATATCTGCTTTAGGCCTATTATTTTGAGGTGCCCTTTCCTATGGGGAGATTAAAACTCCCATCCCACCAAGGGCAGGTGAGGCAATATGACTTGCTGAGAACAATGAAATGTAGGCAGGAATGATGACGCCACTTCGAAGCAGGGGTGAAGAGCCATTGTGTGTCTGTTACCTGTTCCCTGGGCCATGAGCACAACAATGCCCCAGATAGAGGCAGATCATTCTATCTAGGTCCAAAATAATGAGAGATGAAAGACCCAGAGCTCATATGGCCTGTGAGTGAGACTTAAACTTGTTAATTTGGGAGCACTGAGATCCTCAGGTTGTTTGTAGCATAATCCCAGAAATTTTGGTTTCCCACCTAGATGGCTGGATACTTGGGGTTCTATGCAGATAGTAATAAGGAGGAAAAGGATGTGCTGTAAATTTTATCAGAGGCAAATTGGAGATATCAATTTATATAGTAATATTGGTCATCTCCAGGTGTTGCAAAATTAAATATCCTTGATTAATAAACATGGGGAAATAGTTCCTTCTAGTCAATAAATGTAGGTGATCTGTAGAAGGTGTTTTATATGGTATGGCCTTTGGAATCAGATCTGGGTGTGGATACTGGGACTGCCATTCAAGGCTCTGCATCCTTTGGTTTAAACTTACTGACCCTGAAGTGGCCCTTACATAGAGGAAGCTCTTAGTGTTTTGTAGCTATTATTAAATAAAAGATTTCAAACTGTCAAGTCCTTGGTGTGGGTGCTAAATTAGTGAGCTTTAAAAAATAAAAATAAGATGTATAGCTGATTCACTTTCTTATACAGCAGGAACTAACCATTATAAGCAATTATACTCCAATAAAGATGTTAAAAAAAAAGAAAAAAAGAAAATGGACTTTGAAAAAAGAAAAAAAAAGTATGTTGTTCAATTTGTATAATACTAAGAACTACAGATATATATGATGTTAAACCAGGCTCTGGACCTATGAGTGTATATCACTCCATAGGTACACTTTTCATTTTTAATTGTACATACAGTAAAGGATATAGTTGAGTTTGATGATTTCTTTTTTTTAACAAACAGAACCAGCATCTGCAGCATAAAACAAAACATTACCAGCCCCTAGAATTCCTCTTTGTGCCTCCATCTGACACTATGCTTGACCGAAGTTCAATCATTATCCTGACTCTTAGCAGCTTAAATGAGTTCTGTCAGTTTTCGTACTTTATATGATTGGAAAAATACAACACACACTCTTTCAGACAATGTCATGTTTGTGAGATTCAGTCATATTGCTGTGCATAGTAGTAGATCATTTATTCTCAATGTAGTGCAATATTTCATTGCTTGAATGCTCACAATTTAGTTATCCATTCCATTGTTGTTGAATTTGGGTATTGTTCAGGTTTGGGCTAGTATGAAGAGCAGTTATTCTCATACGTGTCTTTTACTAAGCACGTTTACATGTTTCTGTGGTGTGTACTCTTAGGAGTACTATTGCTACTTCCACCATTGGGCATGTAGATGTTCAGTATTAGTAACAGCCAGACAGTTTTCAAATGTAACTGTGCCAAATTGTACTTTTAGCAGCTGTATATGAAAGTTCTGATTCCTCTACATTCTAGCCAAAACTTGGAGTATTTTATTTTCTATTTTTATTTTAGCTATTGTGGTGGATTTGTAGTGGCATCTCATTGTGTTTTTAATTTTATTTTCTGATGACTAATGAAGTTTAAGTATTTAGTTTTTCTCAATTGGGATGTATTTTAGATTCATCAGGTACTTCTGAGCAATAAAAAGTTAGCAAATATGGAAAACTATCAAAAAAATAAACTCTTGAGACTATTATACATTTTTGCCAGGTGAAATGCAAGGATTAAAGACAATTTGAAATGTTTGACATGGTCACATAATCTTGGTATTGTTTTCCAAAGACAATCAAACATAAAAACAACCACAGCAGAACTGTTAAATACCAGGCACTACTTGGGGAGTTACAGGTAAAATAATTGAGTAAGACATAACTTTTGGCATCTGGCAACTCAGAGTATAGTTGAGAGGTAATCAAGTGTTGAAAAACAAAGTTCAACAGGGTAAATTTTAAAGATCTCATTGGCTTTATTCAGTGATTCATGAATCAGGTCTCATCCAACCTAGCAGAAACAAAGGAGTTCCAGGAGCTGTAGAAAATGAAAGACGTTATAGGCAGAAAGGAGTGGGAACAAGGAAGTATTAAAATAGTGGATCCAAATAGTGGATTGGTCCTGGCAAGGTCAATTTCCTTTAGGGGATGGCAGGGGTCTATCAGGCAGACCACCTCACTAGTGCTGATCAGATGATTCCTGATTGACTGGTTTAAGACTGTATTTCTGGGAGAATGGAAACAAATTAAATCTTGGTTTAGTGACATGGGGCTTAGCATAAGTGACTCCATTTTGAGCCTGTTGTCTTGGTTTTTAACACAAGTAAAATTCAGTTACCAAGTGTCTTAGTCAGTTGGGGCTGCTATAACAAATTAAAATAGAATGGGTGGTTAAAAAACAAACATTTATTTCCTATAGTTCTGGAGGCTGGGAAGTTCAAGATCAAGGTGTTGGCAAATCCAGTCTGGTGAGAGCCCCCTTCTGAGTTTGCAGATGGCTGTCTTCTCTTTGTATCGTTTCACAGCAGAGAATGGAGAGAGAGGAAGCACAACCTCTGATGTCTCTTCTTATAAGGGCACAAATCCCATCGTGAAGGCTTCATGCTCATGACATAATTACCTCCCAGAGACCCCATCTCCAAATATCATCATATTAGAGATTAGATTTCAGCCTATGAATTTGGAAGGGGGCACAAACATTCAGTCCATAACACCAAGCAAGGTAAATGCTAAAATAGAAATATTTACAGAATTCTCTAAGAGCACACAGAAGGAAGCCTTTAATTCTACGTGACACAAATATAGAGTATGCATGTGCGTGGGTAGAGGAGCTGGAATGGCACCAAAGAAGTGATAAAAAGTCATGCTGAAACTTAAACAAGAGTAGAATTTACTAGGCAGAAAGTTGGAGAGAAACTTTTTTCAAGAAGACCAAACAGCACATACAACAAGGGAAGGTAAGGAAACAGAAATTTCTCCTGGGAAGGAGTAATCAGTTTGACTTCATAGGGGGTCTATGTGGGAATGGTGGGAAATGAAGCTATGGAAATAGGCAGCGTCAAACACATGAAAACCCACCATGCCTGTCAGGAAGATTTTGAAGTTCTATAGTAGATACACAGGACCACACAGGAAGTTTATACAGCGGCCTTTGCAATAAGAAAATCTATTATTCAAAGCCCACAGCTGTATTATAAGGCTGTTATTTACATTACAAAAAAGAAAACAATCCTTTTAAAATAGATCTGTCACAGGTTCCATTAAAAAGTAAACCTCTTAATGCCCTTAAGGTGAGAATTTTTCATGTAAGTTATCAGGATGATATCATTGCTTTTGGAATATGTGTCCACAGTTGGAATTCTGTTTTACTTTTCCTTCATAAATCATACCATAATGCAATTTCTATAACATCCAGATTTGTTTTCTGAAAAGTGGATTAAGAATTTAGATACCTGCAAACTGATGGAAGTACTGAATCCTTCTATACCTAAACAATTTCCCCAGTTTTTGCATAGTTGTTTTACCTATCCTCACTTCATTAATATCATTTTAACAATCTTATATTCATGGAATTTTCCCAAAGTATCTAAATTAATTCTACAAAGGAGCAGCATCTCTCCATTTATTTCTCAGATTAGGTAATATTTAATTCAATCACAGCATTGCAGTAACAAGTGCAACTTGTATTAATTGGGTTTGGGAACAAAACTTACAGGCTTTTTGTAAGACAGAGTCCAACTGGTGGGACCCAGTTAATAGTGGGAAATGATAGAACATTTATCCAGCAAGTTGATGAGTCAACCCAACAAGAAACTCACTTAAGAAAACTTTAACTATGCTACCTTTTCTTGGTTTATCTACTATACACTTTAGCTGTAGTCTCTCCCCAATAAAGGATCATGGTCTCATTTACACTGTAAGTCATAGCCTCTCTGTTCCAACTTTTGATACTTATTTTTGCTTGCTCTTTTAAAATTGTTGGTTGGTTATCCTGGAACCTCTATCTAGGCATTACTGTACCTGAATAAAAAACAGATGAGAAGGTTTACCTTTATGGCCAATTAATATTTCCATGTCTTAATGTAATTTCAATCTGTTGACAATATTCCTTTCCATAATTGATATATTTGAAGTAAATATTTTCCATTATGTAAAAAGCGATCTGAATTGCTTTAATTTTCATTTTCTACCTTTCTTCTCAAAGTGCTTCTCATCTATTTGTGAAAGACAAACTACATTTCTTCTTAAAGTTATTCATCATGTATCACAGAATAATTAAAACTAGTATACTTTTCTTTTTCACTCAACTAATACTTATTAACACTTACAGTGGAATATGCAGAAATTATTAAGATAAAGTGAGCCTTTTAAAATTAAAGTCAGAGCCAATTTGGATACAATGCAGCAATGCCATAAGTACAAAGAAAAATTCAAGTTGTATAGAGTCAGAAGAGAATGCAATGAATTTTTTTCTGAGCAATGAAGTTAAGAAAGTGAGACTTCACAGAAGAATTGATTATTATATCATTTGCCAAATGAGCTAAGGAAAATGGAGGTAGTTTCTCCAAGGCAGGAAAAGCAGCAAGACCAATGTCAAGTTAACACGTGATTACATGGCAATTGTATTGAGCCCAGCGTGGGGTGTTCTTAGGGAGCTAGAAAACTCTAGCAGAATGTTGGGGAGTGTGGTTATAAAAAGGCATTATTTGCACCTCTAAGAAATTAATGCTTTCTTTTGTAGGCAGAGAAATTCTTAAAGATTTTAAACAAGTGAATCGCATAGTAAAAAAAATGACAAAGGAATTACATCAAGGTCCAGAAAAGCGAGACGTAAGGCCGAATCAAATTAGGCAATGAAGAGAGCAGTTGTAAATGTAATTAGCAGCAATCTGGGCAATAAAAAAATTGAATAAATTGAATAAGATGCCCAAGTCATGAGAGAGGCAACTACAATTCCAGAAGCACATTGAACTTGGGACCATGTTCCTTTTAGCAAAAGGAAATTAACCAAAAGAAAGGGAACAGTGTGCTTAACTGTGACTCCCACTGATTCATCTTGAAAGTTGTGTAATTCCTGGGTCCTGTTTCCTTATCAATTAGCCATTGTCTCATCATCCCAATATTTTACTCAGCCAACTCAGAGATGGTAAAATTATGCCCCTTAATTATTTGAGTAAATCACTTTACAATCACCTGGATTGGTTAAAATTAAATAATGAGATGATGAAATTAATCAGATCCTTATATTAAAATTTTTCTTGGTACATTTAGGGATGACCTAGGTGTTTGTCATAAGGGGTTTGCAATTTTAAGATAATCCAGCATATTAGAGCACCTGGCAGATTAAATTTATGATTTCAACTTGAAACGAATAATTGCTGTTAGGATTATGATTTTCATTTAAAGATGTAATACAATGTAATTGTTTATAAACAATAATAGAATGCTCAAAAGAGATTAATTTACTGAGTGAGTGCATAGATTTCAAAGAGCTGCTTCAGAACTTAGAGGGATTTTGCTTTAAGTAGGCAAGTTTGTCCTGACATGCATTAAGAAGTACTTAATTAGAATAAACAACCTAACCTTGCACCTCAAGCAATTAGAGAAAGAAGAACAAAAAAACCCCAAAGCTAGCAGAAGGAAAGAAATCATAAAAATCAGATCAGAAATAAATGAAAAAGAAATGAAGGAAACAATAGCAAAGATCAATAAAACTAAAAGCTGGTTCTTTGAGAAGATAAACAAAATAGATAAACCACTAGCCAGACTCATCAAGAAAAAAAGGGAGAAGACTCAAATCAATAGAATTAGAAATGAAAAAGGAGAGGTAACAACTGACACTGCAGAGATAAAAGAGATCATGAGAGATTACTACAAGCAACTCTATGCCAATAAAATGGACAATCTGGAAGAAATGGACAAATTCTTAGAAATGCACAACCTGCCAAGACTGAATCAGGAAGAAATAGAAAATATGAACAGACCAATCACAAGCACTGAAATTGAAACTGTGATTAAAAATCTTCCAACAAACAAAAGCCCAGGACCAGATGGCTTCACAGGCGAATTCTATCAAACATTTAGAGAAGAGCTAACACCTATCCTTCTCAAACTCTTCCAAAATATAGCAGAGGGAGGACCACTCCCTAACTCCTTCTACGAGGCCACCATCACCTTGATACCAAAACCAGACAAGGATGTCACAAAGAAAGAAAACTACAGGCCAATATCACTGATGAACATAGATGCAAAAATCCTCAACAAAATACTAGCAAACAGAATCCAACAGCACATTAAAAGGATCATACACCATGATCAAGTGGGGTTTATTCCAGGAATGCAAGGATTCTTCAATATACGCAAATCTATCAATGTGATAAACCATATTAACAAATTGAAGGAGAAAAACCATATGATCATCTCAATAGATGCAGAGAAAGCTTTTGACAAAATTCAACACCCATTTATGATAAAAACCCTGCAGAAAGTAGGCATAGAGGGAAC
Source organism: Globicephala melas (assembly GCF_963455315.2). Classification (NCBI taxonomy): domain Eukaryota; kingdom Metazoa; phylum Chordata; class Mammalia; order Artiodactyla; family Delphinidae; genus Globicephala; species Globicephala melas. The sequence continues at coordinate 52,650,032 of NC_083328.1, read as the reverse complement.
TTTCCTCAACATAATAAAGGCCATATATGACAAGCCCACAGCAAACATCATCCTCAATGGTGAAAAACTGAAAGCATTTCCACTAAGATCAGGAACAAGACAAGGTTGCCCACTCTCACCACTATTATTCAATATTGTTTTGGAAGTTTTAGCCACAGCAATCAGAGAAGAAAAGGAAATAAAAGGAATCCAAATTGGAAAAGAAGAAGTAAAGCTGTCACTGTTTGCAGATGACATGATCCTATACATAGAGAACCCTAAAGATGCTACCAGAAAACTACTAGAGCTAATCAATGAATTTGGTAAAGTGGCAGGATACAAAATTAATGCACAGAAATCTCTGGCATTCCTATATACTAATGATGAAAAATCTGAAAGTGAAATCAAGAAAACACTCCCATTTACCATTGCAACAAAAAGAATAAAATATCTAGGAATAAACCTACCTAAGGAGACAAAAGACCTGTATGCAGAAAATTATAAGACACTGATGAAAGAAATTAAAGATGATATAAATAGATGGAGAGATATACCATGTTCTTGGATTGGAAGAATCAACATTGTGAAAATGACTCTACTACCCAAAGCAATCTATAGATTCAATGCAATCCCTATCAAACTACCACTGGCATTTTTCACAGAACTAGAACAAAAACTTTCACAATTTGTATGGAAACACAAAAGACCCCGAATAGCCAAAGCAATCTTGAGAACGAAAGAAGGAACTGGAGGAATCAGGCTCCCTGACTTCAGACTATACTACAAAGCTACAGTCATCAAGACGGTATGGTACTGGCACAAAAACAGAAAGATAGATCAATGGAACAGGATAGAAAGCCCAGAGATAAACCCATGCACATATGGACACCTTATCTTTGATAAAGGTGGCAGTAATGTACAATGGAGAAAGGACACCCTCTTCAATAAGTGGTGCTGGGAAAACTGGACAGGTACATGTAAAAGTATGAGATTAGATCACTCCCTAACACCATACACAAAAATAAGCTCAAAATGGATTAAAGACCTAAATGTAAGGCCAGAAACTATCAAACTCTTAGAGGAAAACATAGGCAGAACACTCTATGACATAAATCAAAGTAAGATCCTTTCTGACCCACCTCCTAGAGTAATGGAAATAAAAACAAAAATAAACAAATGGGACCTAATGAAACTTCAAAGCTTTTGCACAGCAAAGGAAACCGTAAACAAGACCAAAAGACAACCCTCAGAATGGGAGAAAATATTTGCAAATGAAGCAACCGACAAAGGATTAATCTCCAAAATTTACAAGCAGCTCATGCAGCTCAATAACAAGAAAACAAACAACCCAATCCAAAAATGGGCAGAAGACCTAAATAGACATTTCTCCAAAGAAGATATACAGACTGCCAACAAACACATGAAAGAATGCTCAACATCTTTAATCATTAGAGAAATGCAAATCAAAACTACAATGAGATATCATCTCACACCAGTCAGAATGGCCATCATCAAAAAATCTAGAAACAATAAATGCTGGAGAGGGTGTGGACAAAAGGGAACACTCTTGCACTGCTGGTGGGAATGTGAATTGGTTCAGCCACTATGGAGAACAGTATGGAGGTTCCTTAAAAAACTACAAATAGAACTACCATATGACCCAGCAATCCCACTACTGGGCATATACCCTGAGAAAACCAAAATTCAAAAAGAGTCATGTACCAAAATGTTCATTGCAGCTCTATTTACAATAGCCCGGAGATGGAAACAACCTAAGTGCCCGTCATCGGATGAATGGATAAAGAAGATGTGGCACATATATACAATGGAATATTACTCAGCCATAAAAAGAAACGAAATTGAGCTATTTGTAATGAGGTGGATAGACCTAGAGTCTGTCATACAGAGTGAAGTAAGTCAGAAAGAAAAAGACAAATACCGTATGCTAACACATATATATGGAATTTAAGAAAAAAATGTCATGAAGAACCTAGGGGTAAAGCAGGAATAAAGACGCAGACCTCTTAGAGAACGGACTTGAGGTTATGGGGAAGGGGAAGGGTGAGCTGTGACAGGGCGAGAGAGAGTCATGGGCATATACACACTAACAAACGCAGTAAGGTAGATAGCTAGTGGGAAGCAGCCGCATGGCACAGGGATATTGGCTCGGTGCTTTGTGACAGCCTGGAGGGGTGGGATGGGGAGGGTGGGAGGGAGGGAGACGCAACAGGGAAGACATATGGGAACATATGTTTATGTATGACTGATTCACTTTGTTATAAAGCAGAAACTAACACACCATTGTAAAGCAATTATACCCCAATAAAGATGTTAAAAAAAAAAAAATAAAAAAAAAAAAAAGAAGTACTTAATTAAATTAAATACATTTAATTGAGGACTGATTGTAGTTTAAAATGTTTAAGGGCATTTAATTAAATGAGGCTAATAATTATGAATATTTACTAAGATAAACTTCAGTGAATTGAATATTTGTAAATTAACAAGTGCAGGGATTGAAATTTTCACACAAAAAAGCTTTATTGAATTAAAAAATAAGCTTTCTAAGTTGAACTTGACATTTTAAAAATAATGTGGCTTTTAAATCTGCAATGTTAATTAATGGAATATTATTTAGAACCAAAATAATTATAAGACACTATTTCTACATAATAGGCTTCCCTCAAACTTAAAATAACTCACATTATCATTTTTCAATGAAGATTCAGAGAGAGTAGAAGTCTCAGAACAGGGTTCAGGAGAGAAATATTTTATCTCATTCAATTTAATTTAAAAGAGTGGAGGCAACATAAACATGTTTGAAGGAAAAGGGAAAGACAAAGATGACTGAGAAAAGGATATTGAACACACACACAGCATGGAGATCGTTGTGTTTTTTTTTTTTCCTGTATGATAAAAATATAAAATAAAAATTTTGAACCAAAAGTCATTGTGCCAACTTTTGAGGAAGCATTGACCTATCTCTAAAAGGAGGTGGCAACTTAAACTACAAGTGCAAATTCTGATTATTGTACTTTTAACAGCTATTGCTTGCTATTTGGATGCTGAAATAGTTGTGATGCTCTGAGATGTTGAAGTACCACAGGTTGATCATTCTTAGAGTCACTTCTTATATATTCTAGATGTATAGAAACACTCAGACAAATGAGTTAACATTTCTAGACCAAGAATATAACTTCTAATAAAAATAAAAGGGAATCTCTAATATCATCTTAATTGTTAATATCTCTTATACAGACTAAGCACAAGCCATAGCAAAATTTATTGTATTGATTTTTGGCTATATAAAGGTATATTTTCCCCCTACATGATATAGCTGCTAAAAATAAAAATGTTAAATTATGATGGACTACATAATCTAGTATCATCTCATCACATGGTGAGGTCATATCTAAAAGTATTTTTTTTTTAATTTTTACACTCCCTCTTTATTGACCCTCTCCCATCCTTAGTCAGATGAAACCACACTGTCTCAAAGGAAATTAGGATTACTAAAAAATAGAACAAAGAGAAAGACTCAATTGTTTTTGACGTCCAATCTGGGCTCCTAAGCTTCCAAATAGGCCCTGGCAGGACTGAGTATGAAAGATACAGAGAAGGAGAAGCTGATGAACCTGCTCTTATCCTTTCCCCCAAACCCAGTCAATGAGTTACCTGTGCTGGTGAAAGGTCATGCATGATACTGATACTTTAGCATGAGCTAGAATTGCTTGGACGACTTGCTAAAACATAAGTAGCTTGGGCCCTATCCCTAGGGTTTCTGAGGTAAATCTCAGGTAAGGCTCAAGAATTTGCATGTCTACGCAAATCAAAACTACAATGAGGTACCATCTCACACCAGTCAGAATAACCATCATTTAAAAGTCTACAAATAACAAGTGCTGGAGAAGGTGTGGAGAAAAGGGAATGCTCCTACAGTGTTGGTGGGAATGTAAATTGGTGCAGCCATTGTGGAAAGCAGTATGGAGGTTCCTCAAAAACCTAAAAATGGAACTAACATATGATCCAGCAATTCTACTCCTAAGCATATATCAGGACAAAACTATAATTTAAAAAGATGCATGCACCCCTATATTCATAGCAGCACTATTCACAATAGCCAAGTCATGGAAACAGCCTAAATGTTCATAGGCAGATGAATGGATAAAGAAGATGGGGTACATATATACAAAGGAACACTACTCAGCCATAAAAAGAACAAAATAATGCCATTTGCAGCAACAAGCATGCAACTAGAGATTATCATACTAAGTGAAATAAGAGACAGACAAATACCATATGATATTGCTTATATGTGGAATCTAAAATATGACACAAATGAAAATTTCTATGAAACCAGAAACAGAATCACAGACATAGAGAACAGACTGGTGGTTGCCGAGGGGAAGGGAGTTGGGGGACTGATGGAGTGGGAGGTTTGGGTTAGCAAATATATATAAATATATATAAATATAGAATGGATAAACAACAAGGTCCTACCATATAAAATAGAGAACTATAATATATTCAATATCCTATGATAAACCATAATGGAAAAGAATATTTAAAAATATACATATATATTTAACTGAATCACTTTTCTGCACAGCAGTAATTAACATAGCATTGTAAATCAACTGTACTTCAATTAAAAAAAAAGAATTTGCATTTCTAATTCCCAGCCAGAAGCTAGTGCTGCTGATCTGTGGAACCAGCGGCCAAGGAGATGGGGCAATGACCCAAAGACAACAAGAGGGTTTGGTAAATCAACTTCTAGATGAAGTCTTTCTTCTGGCTAGCTCTGGAAAGCCAGAAATGCAGCCAATGCTTACAGATAATCCCACAGCCAATCAAATGAGAATTGACTTCAGCCAGCCAGTGAAGACAGGTCCCTGGGGTTAGGGTCAATCAAGAGTTGCCAGTTGCTACCCTATGATTCTTTTATCAAAAGTACTTCACCCTATTCTGAAATTTTGCTGAATCACATGCAAACAGCCTCCTGAAGCCCACTGTTTTTAAGAACCCAGGTATTTGTAAGTACCTGAAAGCAGAGGGGCTCTTAGTGAAAAGAAGAGCTGAATCTGTACTTATGTGGAAAAGAAAGTTTTAGCACCACCCTTGGATAGGTCCAGATGTGGCAAATCCTCTCCCATTATACTCCCAGATTCCTTCAATGTGTTAGTTACTATGACTCTATGTCTTACTTATAAATTCTCCGATTTCCCTCTTTTCCTTATACATGTTCTTCCTTACAATTTCTCCTGGTGCTTTTATGAGAACCACTCCCCTCTAACATTAGCCAGAACCACCCAAATGTCCTGTGAGTAAAGGGTATTTAGCAGTGATTACTTCTAAAAACCATTACCATTGTTTCCCACAAACACATTTCTAAATTTCTCTGTATCCTACTGCATCTTCTCCTTCGATGATTGTGTTAGCACAGAGAGGATACCCCTATACATTATTCAAGTCTAAGGTATCCAAAATAGTCTTTTGACTTTTATCCAAATATCTTCACCAGTCTCAATCTCCAGGGAAGAGACAATCAGCGCACTGCTGCTCCACAGATGTGAAAGAACAAGTCGTGCCAGGGAAATCTCCATGCTGGTCCATCTGGAGCTAAATGTAAACACAAAATCTATGTTTTATAACATCTCCTTCCAATCACATGACAACTTAGGTCTGACTATAACATGTGGACATAAGGCATTGAACAAATCCTGATGGCCTATTTGGCAGTCGTCATCCTGGATAAAGACTGGGAGGGAAAACAGGCCATGAAGGCACTGTATTCTATAAGAGCTAAGCCTACCCCTTAACCAAGGCCCATGCCTTGCCATGCAACCTGCATTCAGAGTCAGAACCTGGTCCTGCAGGGAATCTGGAATATCTTGATTTGTAAATGCACTCACACCTCTGCACTGGGTAGGTTATCATCAGTATGACTGAGGGTTAAACCATGTTGGAGATGAGATAAATCCTTAGATTTATGGTCCTCAAACATCCTTTTGGGGCCACTGACTGACTGCTATCACTGTATTATCTGATCAGACCATACAACTAACAATGAGTCAAATAAATGAGGCAACATATAATTTTTGAAGTAGATTTCTTTTATGAAAGTGTAAGAAATGTTGTGAGCAAAAAGAAAACTTTCTACATGGTAAAGGTCAACGATCTCCCTGTAAATACTTTTTGTCTGTATAGGGGTGTGTTTTATAGAAAAGGACTCTTCCAGCTAGTATTGCCACATAACAGACCACTCAGTATAAAACAATAACCATATCATTATGCCCATGGATTCTGTGAGTCAAGAATTTGCACTGTGGTATTATGTTTCTACTCTGTGATGTCTGGGACCTCAACCGGGAATCTTCAAATGCTGGGAGTGACTTGCTGGCTGGAGGCTTAATAATCAGAAGGCTTACTTATTCTCTTGTCTGGTGGCTGAAAACTGTGGTGAGCTCTCAGCTGGGGTTATCAGCCTGTGCACTTACACTCTTCATGTGGCTGCTTGGGCTTTCTCAGAGCATGGTGGTTGTGTTCCAAGAACATTTGTCCAAAAAGCACCAGGCAGAAGTCATGTTGCTCCTCATGAACTAGCATTGGAAGTCATGTGGCTTCCCTTTGGCCTGTGTCACAAGCCACTCACATTCAGGGAGAGAGAACACAGAATCCCACCTCTCAGTGGGAGGAGTGTCAAAGCCACACTGTAAGAGTGTGTGAAATGGAAACGTTTTTGTTTTTTTCTGATCTTTGGAAAATATAATCTATTATGAGTCATTTCATTTCTTTGAATCAGAATTTTTGCCATTTGTTTGATTTACTTCTCTTGTCTTTGAAGATTGGGACTTATGTCTTATTGTAGCAGGCCACCTTCCACTCTGTAGATAGGACCCTGACTTCTTAAGGTTAAATTGCTTTGAAGGATGCATTTAAGATTCCACGAAATACACATTGTTTGTTGGAGGATGGATCTTAATAGAGGAAGAGAAAAGCCTATTTTGAGTAGAAGCAAGGGATAAATTAACTCATTTTTATGGCTCAAAAATGGAAAACCTCCAGGGTTTTTCTGGACCTGTGACCCATCCACTTTATATTAGGCTAACTGGAAAAGCATAGTTAAGATGAAGAAGTCATGTTGGAAACCGCTTTGACTGACTGCAGCTAATGGTTGAGGGAAGAATATTTTATGATTAAACAAGCTACAAAACTAGAAATGGGTCTACTCATGTCCAAGTCATTATCTGGTACATCTGTATTTCTCATAGAAACTGGACAAATTGTCCATAAGAGGTTGCCTACTGCCTCTGGGTGAATCCACAGCTTTTCCCTGTTTGAAAAGCAGTCCTCAAAACTCCAAAGTTCTAAAGACTTTGAACCTGGGGTTCCTGGGTACAAGCTTTAGACTCATTTGTATCTCCCCCAACTCTACTGATGATTCTAAGGCTCTTCACCTTTCTGTGAACTTTATTAAAATGAAAGTGCAGGAGTGAGCTGGGCCCCTTTCCTGAGTAGCCCTCTCCTCTTTCAGCAGCCTTGGAGATGAGACAATGGGTTAATTGAGGTAGTTACCTGCATTTGGGCCTTGCTCAAACCTATCTCTCTGTTGTTTTTGGACTGTAGTCTAAGTAAACTGCCTCCAAATATTTTTTCAGAAAATTTTGCCAATATTGCAATTTTCCACCAAGGCTTTTGAGGAAAAAGAAACCTTCAGCGGATTGCTCATAAAAAAGCAAAACTAATGCACCAGACCTTTTATATATTATATTTTACGATATATTTATAACATGTTATATATAAATATATGGTATTTATAAATATATATATCATATTAATAAATTTACTTTTTATTTTCTTCCATTGAGATACACCCTCTAACATCAAATGTGTATCTTGTGGAATCTTAATTTTGTGCTCCAAAGCAGTTTAACCTTAAGAAGTAAGGGTACTATCTTCACAGTGGGAAATATCATGCTACCATAAGGCAGTCCCAATTTTTATATGTCTATATATCTATACCTATATGCCATGAGGTGAGGTGAATAATACCCTGCTCTGTGATGGGATTAAAGTCATTTCAAGAAGAGGCTCTTCAATGAGGAAAACCAACTTCTTCCTTGCCCTGCAAAACAACTATTTCAGGTGAATATTGACATTAGACCTAATGTCTTTGTTGTTTTTGTTTTTTTCACCTTTATGAACTGTGAACATTTGGATTGGGGTACTAAGGACATAAAGGCTTCTACTGTCTAGAGCAGAGGCCATCAAACTTAGTTGCATCAGAATCACTCCAGAGCTAAATAAAGCACATATTTTTTTCTGGTGACCCCACTTTGAGAACTATTACTCTTTAGCTTTCCTACTCAAAGTGTGGTCTGTGTTCCAGCTGTACTGGTAATCACCTGGGAATTTTTTGAAAGACAAAATCTCAGGCTGCAACTTAGAAATAGAGAATAAGGATCTGCACTTTAACAAGATCCCTAGGTGATCGGTATGCACATTTAAGATTGAGAAGCAGAACTTTTCTAGAATAGCTTGTAGCCATTTCCTGAGGTTGCTATTTACAAGTATAAGACATGCCTTTCATCATACTTAATGTTACAAGTAATTTCCAGGCAATTTCAAACTGCACCCCTCTTAAAAAGGCAAATAAAGTATATCCCACAGCTAGGGATTTGGTAACTTTATTGGAAAGATAACTACTCTAATTTATAAAATTAATTGTTTTAATATTATAACAAATAACACAATATGTCCAACAATCATTTCCAATACCATGATCAAAACCTATAAGAGGTAGCACTGATTCATAAATTTTACTCAGAATAAGAATTTACAAACAATAAGTGATCAATAAGTAAACCCCAGGAATGTCTGGACAAAAGAGTATGAATTATAGCTAGACCATATCATTCAAATCATATAGAAAATTAGCATCATTATCACCACTATGCTATTAGATGAAATGTCCAACAGAGTCTCATGGCTAACTTAGCTAGGTCTGCCAGAAACAAAATCAAGATTTAATTTACTGACATAATTTGGAATCTACAGTTAATATCTAAGAACCTTTTAATTCAAAACTTCTTTGCCTAAATATGTTGCTGTTTTCTAAAGAGAACTTCAGTGTAAATTCAACGTAGCTGACACTTTGACCAATTTATGTATTTATATGTGAGTTGACAGGGTAAAATGTATAATTATAAAATTTTTACTTTAGGAGTTAAAAGGGAGGATTATTCCCTTGCATTGTTTACCATATTAAAAGAAATTATTTAGAAGTCTTCTGATCCCATATGACTTCTGAGCCCTCCTGTATAATATTCCTTCTTTCCCAAATGCCACAATATTATAGGAAAAAACATAAATTAAAGGTCTGAGAAATAGAGACCCTGAAATATTTAAGATGTTGAAAATAATTGTAATATATAATGCAGTTAAAACTAGATTAAAAGCAAAATCTCATAGGACTAAAAAATCTACAATTCAATAATTTAAAAATTGAGTTTCCCAGAAAAGGGTTATAAAGGGGGTTCAAGAATAGATCTAAGATACCAGGGACTAGGAGCAGAAGAGAAAGTGCTATGGGACAATTGGTCCACTGTCCCCATTTTGCCACTGAAAGTGTTTTTCTCTAAGAGAATAAAGATAATGGGTCCTCTAACTCAACTTTCTCTGTACTAAGGTTTCTCAAATTTTATGTCCGTGTGACTCATCTGAGAATCTTGTTGAAAGACAAATTCTGATTGACTAAGTATGGAATGATGCCAGAGATGCAGAATTTCTAACAATCTCCTAGGTAATGTCAATGTTTCTGGGCCCTGGACTGCTCTTTGAGTACAAAGGTCTATATCAGCAGTAACAAGCTGGAAAATTTAATGGAAAAAAATCCCATTCACAACAACAAAATCCCAGGGTATCTAGAATAAGCCTAAGAAAGATTTTATAAAATCAAAATAAATAAACATTTAAAACTCTTATTTAAACATTATAAAAGAAAATTTGAATAAATGGAGAGCAAAACTACACTGATGCATGGGACAAGGAAAAATGTTACTTTTGTTGTTAAGGCCTTTTATACCTCACACTCAATGGCTTAAATTACTTATTTGGGTTGAAAAATGTTCTAACTTAATATACACTATTAAAGCAAAACAAAGAAATAGAAAATCCTTGGGTGAAATTGCCATCAAGGAATATATAAGTAATAATTTATACCATATTTTTTAATTAGAATATAATGATTATTTGACAGAATTGTGTCTTGCAAAATTCAACAATATTTACCAAAGATGTAGCTTTCTTGCTTTCTGTTTTTATTGAGATATAACTGACATACCACCTTATATTAAGATTTAGCTTCCTTGATGCTAATTATTCTCAATCAATGGATATTTCAAGAACACAGACCTAGAGCTCAGTAGTATGGAGAAACATGTCAACTGTAGTTCTAAAGATACATATTTGTGAAAGGGTTCTCATTCCTCTACTTAGAAACCTGTCCACATATTGCATCTACAAGTCCAAAAAGCAGAACAGTTTTTAAACCTTTCAAACACTAATGCAGAATCCATGACTTATTAAGTTTATTCATGACTAAAGGCTTTCCACTGACAATCATTTTTGTTTCCATAGAAATGCCAGGAATATATCTTTCAAAGCAGATTACCAGCTTCTGCTAATTATTTTATGGCATCTGGATGATAAAATAAAAATAAAGCACCTTGGGTTTAATGTCAACTGTCACACAACTGTTCTCTTCATGTTCCAATGACAATGACAGGCACATTTTGTGCCATCAGATAATACACAACTCTTGTCACAAAAGATGTATGAATTCCTAATGGGAACCTGAGAACAAAGACATGAGGTATTGTGTAATAATAATATGTGGATGAGACACCTTAAGGACAAATCATTGAGCAAAATTATTTTTAGGATATCCTAACCTAGAGTTAGGTTATATTTTACATACCATCCATATGTATTGTACCTTTCACTAAAACTTCTTATGATAGTGGTGCTAAGCACAAAGATATATGAACCACTTTTCTCCAATATTTGCATCATAATATATCCAAAGTAGCAGATCATCCATGTGGGGAAGTAGGTATAACAGGAAAATTATTTTCTCTTTGGTTTGATGACCACATATCAAAATGCTAAAATGACTTTTTTATTTGTGGGTAATTAAGAAAAAGTTTATAGACAGCTGGTCTAAGTTGGAAAGTCACAAAATTAATGAGTATATTTGTAAAATGTGCACTTTGGGACAACATTTTGTGGTAATGAAGACTGGCCAAAATGTGGTCCCATGCAAACCTAAGAAACAATGGAGTTTAGAAATCTGCTCCCATAACTGTTCAGGACAAGGGATTAGAAAGAACAAAACCAAGGCCAGAGAAAAACTTTTATTTTTCTAGGACTCCACAAGTAGCCTTCGTTTCATGTAAGTGAGCTATCTAAGAGCTAACATACATTTGCTTTTTCATTTACCTTTTACTTTCAAATTAGTTGACTATCAGCTTTCCCCTTATTTTATCTCATTGTTATTAATCTGACTTGTAGGGGAAAAAAAAGATCTTTCAAAATATCATCTGCTAAGTACTCACACTTACTGATTTCCAAACTTACTAAAAGCTACAGTAATGAAAATTGTGTGGTAGTGGCATGAAGATAGATATACAGATCAATGGAATAGAATTGAAAGCTCAGAAATAAGCCCTAATATTTATGGTCAACTGATTTTTGACAAGGATGTCAAAACAAATCAGAAAGCATAGTTTTTTCAACAGTGATTTGCCTGAATAACTCTATATACTGAAAACCATTGAATTGTACTCGAAGTAGGTGAATTTTATATGTAATCATATGTCAATAGAGCTGTTTAATTTTTTTTTTTAATCCATCTGCTACACACCCGTTTTACCAAGAGAATGCTATATTTGGGGTCAGGTATCTTATACAAATTGTCAATTAATTTGGAAATAACATGTCAGAACTAGTTAGGGAACAATATAAAGGGAACTGAATAACAGATTTGAGTTGTGTATTTGACAAAACAGGCACACAACACACACCTTCATAGATGAAGCTTTGCTCATATATCACCTAAAAGGCTCACCAATACCAGCTAGAAATCAGGCTAGAGAATGCAGTTACAAGAAAAATAGACAAGAAAACGTCAGTGGATTTGTAGCATGATGCTCCTTACCTAAGGGAGAAAAAAATCAAAATAAAACCTTGAAATTGCATGTTATGCTGTTGTTGTGTCAGTGGTAATGTTTATAGATGATCAACAGCCATAGGCAAACTACAGCAGTAATAGTGAAAACTAATGGGTCTCCAAATTAAAAAATCAATTATCTCTAATGGATACTGGTATTTCTGAACAGAAATAATGCTTAGACTATGAGATTTCACCACTTGAGTTATAGATAATTTCCTTAGATTTCTGTTTGATACTTTCTGAAGAACTAACTCAGAGAAAATAATTCTATCAACACTACTAACATTTACACCAGTTTTAATCCATATTCATGTTTTAGTTATTCCCATGGGGAGGGGTATTAGGAGAGGAAGTCATGGGTAGCTACAGAACCAGCCAATTCCTCAAAGGGCATTTCCAATGTAACTTGCTCCCTATGCACTTGAAATGAATTTTGGGGAAAATGAACAGTGAACAACAAGTTAGTCCATTGGAACATTATTAAGATTTACCTCCTTCTATAAGTCAGATGCTCTAGGGAGCCACCATCACTTTCTTCTTCACTTCATCAAACTATATAAAGGAAAACACAAGAGAGTTCTCTCAGAGACCGTAGGGTTAAAGCCCACTGGTTTCACCATGAATATGATTGCTGTAAACCTGAGACATTGTCAGTCTTTAAGGAACATATTTAATTTCTTCTGGAGATTTTGCCCAACTTTATTATTCTAGGTTATTTACTAGAAATACTCTGGTTTTGTTCTTTGAACAAGTTGGTAAATCTCAGAAAACATCATGGAACTCAGGTTCACAAATTTGCTTAACACTTTGGTTACACAACTCTATGTCAAAGAGACATTGCTTCATTTTTGGGATTGTTCTTCTCTCTGTTGCCTCAGGGATTTAATCTGCTTGTAACACCCATCAAAGAACTTCAGTGCTCTAAAATTGTTGGGGACAAAGGAACTTAGATTTGGAAAGAACAATTCACTTAGATTCAATTTAATTAAATAAATATTATTTTATACTCCCTGTATGCCAGAAAAATCACCTAGATTCTTGGGATCTACAAGTGATCAATTAGACATGTCCTTCATGAATTTTAAAATGCACATCAACTTAAATATTATCTTTTTCAAGATTTTCATTATTTAGACAGAAAATTGGAATTCAGAGAGATTAATGACTATCTTTTAAAATATTCTCTATCATCAAGTGCTTCTATTAGGTATCATTAGAAAATAATTGTCCCAAGTAGGAAAGCATAGCAGAAATCAAAACCAGCCAGTTAGAGATCAGATATTTTGCGTGGTAAAACATGAAACCAGAATCTATTCCCAGCCCTACTACTAGCCATTTTGCTTAGCTATTATAGCTTCACTTTCTCTTCTAGAAAACTGGTATAATAAAGCTTGATCTCTCTATATTCTTTACAATATCTTTGAAGAATAGTTATCATGACCTATGCTTTAGCAAAGTTTTTGACTTCTTGGATCAAAGTTGACTTGTATTTTAAAGAAGAAATATTAACTGTTATTTCACCATGTTTAGTGAGCACAGGATTGCATTATTTTCAATCTAAAATGATTTAGCATATAGGATATAGTTTACAATGTCCCTTTCTCTCCAAAGAGTAAAGAAGTGATTATTTGAATGTTATTGAAAGATTTTTCTGGAAGATAAAATTTAAAAATGTGTGCAAATGTTCAGTATTTTTACACTTAATAATGACATATTATAATTAATTCTTGCAGTTTACTTTCTAAAAATATAAAGATTTGGGATTTTTGTTTAAATAAACAAAAGAAAATATGGTAGGGGAAAGAGGAAAAAGGCAGTACAAACTACATGTGTGGACAATCATAAACATTTAGATGTGACTTGACTGTACTAATGTCTGTTAATAAAATTCTCTAGCCTCCATATACAGATGAAGGTATCTTTGTTGCCCTGACATACAGTCCATGTGGTTCTAGACCTAAGGTAACTAGGAAAGGCCTAATGATGTCTGGTTCCTCGACCAAGTGTTTCTGATTAAAGTGTCCTTAGATCCAGAAGGAAGACAGCCATGCACAATATTTTGGAAAATTATTGTTCTGTCAGTGGTTGATTTTTACTATGCCTGAGGTCATCAGTTAGGCTGTGGGCCTTGAGTGTGTCCTCTATTCTTCACTCATACTTGGTGATAACAGAAGAGGAAGCAAGTGTCTGCCTTTCATTCTGGGCTAGATCAATTCTGTCCTCTGCCAAATGTCTCCATCATCCTCCAAGGAGTGTGAAGAGCTATTCTTCCTTATTATTAGTAGTAATACTTTTCTGCTTTTGGGTGGCATAGTAAACATCCTTTAAATTTTACTACAAACCAGTGAGGCAGTTAAGACAATTAACTGACCCCACTCTTTATGGATGTGGAAATAAAATTCAGAGAGATTACTTGACAATTTTGAGGTCACTCCATCAGTTAGCAGTGATAAAACACACAACTCTCTGCACCTATTGTAATATTAGCTCCTCTCAACCAGTAGTTCTCAGTGTGTGGTTCCCAGACCAGCATCACATGGGAGCTTGCTAGATTTCCCCCATAGATGCCTACATCCTAGTTCCATGAACCCGTGGATGTTACCACACATGGCCAAAGGGATTTTGCAGATGGGATTAAGTTAAGGTTCTTGAGCTGGGAATATATCCTGGTATATCTGGGTTGTCCTGATGTAATCACAGGGGTCCAAACAAGAGGGAGGCAGAAAGGTCAAGTTCAAGGAAATATGACAAGAGCAGCAAAGGTCAGAATGCCCTCTAGAAGGTGGAAAAAGCAAGGAAATAGATTCTTCCCAGGAGCCAGGGAGAAACAATATAGCCCTGTTGACCTATTTTGGACTTCTCACCTCCATAATGATAAGATAATGCATTTATGTTGCTGTAAGCCACTAAATTTGTGGTAATTTCTTATAGCAGCAGTAAGAAATTAATACATGTAAGGGTAGGACTCAGTATCCTATGCTTTAAAAAGCTTTAGAGGTAATTCTGATGTATGGTAAAGTCTGAGAACTACTGTTTACACCATTTGGTAAAAATTTTAATATGCCAATAAGGTTCATAATCCATTAGGAAGAATTTATCAGTGGAATTAATACATAGAAAAAAATGTAAAGAGAATTCTACAGGGGCCCAAGACCAGTGAGGAGAAACTGAGAGCCCATTTAGCAAACAGAGAAAATAGACACCAAACAGAGGAAGAATCCCTGTATATGTGGAGGCAAAAAATTTATCCATGTCAATGCAATGGTGAGAGGCTTGAGAATGGACTGAGGGAGGGCGACTGTGTACTTAGTTGTGTGACCCTGCAGACTTACTCTGGGTCTTTGTTTCATCATTTGGAAAGCAAAAGAAACCAAACTCATGGCTTCTAAGGTGTCCATCAGTCAAATCACTACTTTTTCTTAACTTGGAGCCCATGAAAAGAGGTCTGGAGACATAGGTGAAAAAAAATCTTTATTTTTACTAAATTCTAATTGAAGTATAACATTTCCTTCAATTATGAGTGTAAGTAATAAACCATAGTAGTAATGGCAGAAACTGTTGCTTAGTCATCAATAGAAACCACAGGTGTTTTTCTATTACATTACAGTTGTTGCAGATGTCTGTTAATATCATTTATATTCATCACTACTTTAAAGTTATAATAATGATGAGATGCACTACTGAATCCTTATTATACAAAGTGGTGATACAGAAACATGTATTATTTTATCACAAATTTGTCTTTTTATATTTACATAACTACCTTTCAAAAACTTGTTTTTTTTAAATTATATATGTATATATACTATATATATATATATAAAACATTTAAAATTCTATTCTGAGAAATATTTCATAGGCTCCTTCATACTGTCCAATGGATTAATTGCAGTAATTAGTTAATTAATTTCAAGAAAACTGATGACAAAGCCTTGATATCCTGTGTGACTCAATGTGATGTGATACAAATGACAGTATCCTTGGAGCACATTTATAAATAATGAAACAGAAAAAGAAACTAAAGTCTTGTTTAATGTCACATAAATCAGACTAGATATATAAGCCCAGGGCCTTGGGTCATTTTTCTGTTTTCTCAGACATCCATCTGAGCATCTCTGATACTTTTAGTTGCCAAATGGGTCTGATTTCTGCTTAATCACAGAGCTTTAAAGTCCTACCTTGCTTTTGAATTATACTGATCAATGCATCTCAAAAACTTGAGGAAGACACTTTAAGTGCCTTGAGAACCATGCTATGCCAACTTTCTATTCTCCCTCGGTTGCACTGGCTTCCAAGTCAATTAATGGTTTACATAGCTCCCACAGAGTGACCTCAACTCTCTGCTAAGGACCAAGGAAAAAGAGAAATAGCAAATTCTGACACAGACAATACAACAGTTGAAAAGATGGCTTTGAAATAAGATACAGTCCACTAAACAGCTTCCCAGAGTGTATTTTATTCTTACCCTACTATATGGCTTGAAGGGACTTTGAAGTACACATTCAAAACTGCAACTGAATGTGGTGCAACAAGATATTCTATGAAATTAGGATAGATGGATGACTTAGCCTCATGGATACCCAATGATAGATGAACCATGCATGCTTGGGAGTTCAGGGTTAGTTCAAATGTTCCTCCAACACATTATCTGTTCATCCAGAGCTTATCCAAATGATCTGAATTGCTTCAACATCCAAAATCCAGCTGACACTCATGTGAGGATTTATTTTCCCATGAGATTTCTCTTTCTACTTTCTGCCAGAAATACTCCACACACTTTCTCAAGGTTATGCAGCTGCCACGTCCCAAATGGCCTAAAAAGTAAAAACAAACAAAAAAGTAAACAACAATTAATTCAGTGTGAAAGCTAGGTATGGAGAATTAACTTCCTAAGTGAATAATGCAGATTTTTACACACTGCACTCTGTTAGCATCTGAAAAGGATGCAATAGATGTGGTTACTTTGATGTACTAGTACAGGGAAATATTAAGGCCTTACTCATTCTTGCTGCATTGCCACAAATCTAGGTTCTACCATGAAATAGCAAACTGGGAGAGTTGGAATGTTAGAACAAAGAGCTACAGAGATGATTAAGGCCTGAGATTTAAATCTAGAAGGAAAGACTCTAAGAACAAGGACTATTTATCATGGAAGAAAAAGCTGAGAGCAGCAGAGTAACATGATATATAAGAAATAAATGCAATAAAACAAAGATGAAAAAATATCCTAGATAAGGATACAGATCAACTGTGGTTCATTTACTCTGAGATCAAATCCAAAGGAAAATATCATAAGCTGCTCTGAGAAATAGGCTGATCTTCAACTTGTTCAATTTCAAGGTGAATTACTATGGGAAAGTGTGTAATCACCACTCTGAAAAATCTTGATTGGAATATTTTCTACCTAAGATCATTTAATTGTGCTCTATCTTGAATTAAGAGAACAGACAAGAAGATTTTTCAAGGACGATTTCAGTTAATGGATCCCAATATTCTGTGCATTGTCCTGTTATAAGAACAAATGCAATCACCAAGAAGGTTTACTTATAGAAACTGCCATGTTCAAAGAGGTACTATACAGAGAAATCAAGACATTTAACAGTATCCCTTTAGTAATGGCTGGAGAAAATTCTACACCAAAACAGTGGTGTAATGGCCCCCAAATCATTCCTCAGTCCCACCTTCCAACTCCCTGAAATTTTGCACAACTTTTGGTTTTAATATAAAATATGAGTGATATACCCTCCTTTATGATGTTTAATATAATTTATTGAGAAAATTTAAAGTTAAATACAGCAGAGATATTTAATGTTGAATCACTCCCCAGACATCCAAGAGCTTTCTCATACTTTGTAGTCCACTTATTTTTCCATGGGACCATGTGGCTGATTCTGGCTAATAGACTATAAGAGAAAGAAACATGTCTCAGTATCAGATCAAAATATAGAAGATGAGGAGTAATTTCTTCATGTGTCTCTTCCACTGGGCTGTGCTTCACAAAGGGTGGATGTGCTGAGAAGACAGCACTGTGAGAGGGATTGCCAATTGTGTCTTGACTAATAGTTATGGTAATTCTTGAGACGCTAGTTGAGGTGAAAACATTTCCACTGTACTCTCAGTACTACAATACAATACTGTACTCTCAATTTCTACTGTGTTCTCACAATAGCCACCTTGAGAAGTAACAACATCACTGTGTTTTGGCTCAGGGCAAGGAGCTACTTGCCGTTTTATCTATTGATTCATAGCAATTTGAAATCATCTGTCATTCACAGTCCTACATACTGATTACACTTACCACAGAGATATTTTTAAATTATGAACATCATATAATCTACTTAAACATTATAAAAAGGGGGTCCATATGAAAACATACACACACACAAGTAGATTCCTAAACTTACACAGTATTAAGGAAATGGTGATGCTATTTGTACATTTCCAGCCTTTTTTCTATGTACATGTTGTACAAACCCATTTAGGCACAGAATCAGTGTGTCTGTGTGCACCAACAGACATTAGTTCAGGATTTCATTATTATAACAAACATTTGTACAGAGTTTACTATGGAATTAAAGAAATGGATTTTTTTTTTGGTAGCAATAATGGAAAAATTATTTAAAGTCTTTGAGTCTCACTTTTCTGGAATAAATAATAGGCAATTGTGAAACACTAAGATTTTGGTTGAATAAAATCAACATACATAGAGTTTCATAGAATAAACAAAGTACTCCTCACTACCATCATTTTATCTCTTTAACTCATAATTCCTTGAGGTGGGAATCTTTATCCTCACTTTATAACAGATAAAATAAAACTTGCACAGCAAGAAAAAGATGAAATTAGAACTCAAACCTAGATCGAGATTCTTTTTTTATACTATACTCTCATGCACTAAAGTGTTTCCCTACTGTGTCACAGGGTCCTGACAGAAAGCCATGGTGCTTTGTGACCACCTAGAGGGGTGGGATAGGGAGAGTGGGAGGGAGATGCAAGAGGGAGGAGATAGGGGGATATATGTATATATATAGCTGATTCACTCTGTTATAAAGCAGAAACTAACACACCATTATAAAGCAATTATACTCCAATAAAGATGTTAAAAAAAAAAAGAAAGAAAGAAAGCTATGGCATTCTCAAATAGAGGTAAGTGAATGAAGCTTAATAAGTTAGCTATTTGAAGATACATAAATGTGATTAAGGGAAACTACAGAGATGAGGAAGTATCCAGGAGCTTGAAATAGAAGAGCAATCCTGAGAACCATGAGACCTGAATGGACTGAGAAAAAAGCAGTCATAGAGACCCAGCAAAAGCCTGTAGCTATAAAGAGGACCATCGTACATCACTTGAGGCCCTTGATAAGGGAATGACCAACACCAACCTTTGTTCTCTCCTCCCTCTTGAGGATTTCTTTCTTGGGTCTTCCATTGACCAAACCCAACTGATGTCAAAGGGAAAAGGAGCCTGGTTTAAGCTGTCCATTCAAATCAGCCTCTTGGGGTACAAAGTAGGGTGGAGAAGGGGAGGGTCAGTAGATATGGAAAGACAAAAAGAGATTACCCAGCTCATGTGCCATTATTTTCATAGACAGAGAAGCCACTTGGGTAGAAATTTATCATATTGAAAGGCAGCATTGAAGTGTAATTAAAAATGAAATTGAGGGCTTCCCTGGTGGCACAGTGGTTGAGAGTCCGCCTGCTGATGCAGGGGACACAAGTTCATGCCCCGGTCTGGGAAGATCCCACATGCCGCAGAGCGGCTGAGCCCGTGAGCCATGGCTGCTGAGCCTGTGCTTCCGGAGCCTGTACTCCGCAACAAGAGAGGCCACAACAGTGAAAGGCCCACGTACTGCAAAAAAAAAAAAAAAAAGAAGAAGAAAAAAAATGAAATTGAGTCAGGGATAAACAATTTCCTAGGCAAGGAAGGGGTTTTCATGTATTAGTCAGAGACATAGCTGGGTGTGAAAGAGAATGCTTTTAAATACGAGCAGGAATATGATTCTGGTGAGATTAGGGCTATAACTCAAGAAAAACATCTGAAAGAAAGAAAAATGCAGAAGTGGGGAGAGGTAAGAGTTTGGTTGCATGACTTTGAAAAGACAGACAGATAGTTGCCATGAGCATGATAGAATGACAGCCAGAGATAAGACCTAGTCAATAGGAAATGCACGTACAAGTTTTTCTTCAAGTCTGTATCTATTAACCATAGTGGGGCATGCTGGATTTTAAATAATAATGAATTCTGAGCAAAAGAACTGAACAAAGTTAAGATGAAGGTGAGCAAAAATTCTATAATATGTGCATTCTCTCTTTTCTCTATCAATGTTTAATACAGCCCATTGCAATTCCATGAGGATACAATGAGATCAAGAGACCTTGTTAAAAAAGAGAGGGAGAGACAGACAGACAGACAGACAGAGATAGAAACAGAGACAGAGGGAGATCTGTTGGCAAAAACCTGGGATTATGAAGATGAATTCAAGCTCTGATTCAGTTGCATGAAACCAAACTACAAGCTAAAAAGTTGACCACAACTACTTGATCAAGCACTTTCAAAACAGAATCAATTGGAGCTAAACCAATATTTTAATCAGATTAGGCCTATTTCAGTGGCTAGGCCTTTGCCTTCTTACTTCCTTCTTACATGCAAAAAAAAATTCTCACCCTACATATTTCCAACTTTTGGGTTAGTACAAATGATCCTCCAAAATTTTACTTGCTTATCCAATCATATTCCAATGATCTGAATTTCATCAGCCATCCAAAATCCCCCAAATTAACTAATACTTCATACCCTCTCAGGAACACTGCTAGGTATTCTCCCAGTAAATGATCCTGGTGGCCTTACTTGTTCTCCTCCTCCTCTTTTTCTCCTCCTTCTTACTCTCCTCCTCCTCCCTCTTTTGTTTTTAAGTAAAATTCTGAGCAGGTTCAACTTTTAAGAATTTAGTTTAACCAAATAGTTTTCCTTCTAGTAGCAATGTCTTTAGCCACTCCAAAGGAGGAAAGTATCATTTTGAATCATGTTGTACTCAGCGGAACCATGGGTAAAGAGTTGGGGAAGAAATGCTGGAAACAAATCCTACTACCCAAATTTGTTGACAGCATGTTGTATGATTTAGAAGCCTCTGCAAGGCAGAGTTATGACCCAGGAGTAAGGGTCAAATTTTAGATATAGTTGCTTAATTCAGAGAGTGTTTTAAGAGAACTGCAACTTAGACAGTTACCCCTAACACTGGGCAGCTTCCTACTAAAACCTCATTTCCAGCTTTTCTTGATAGGTTGGTTGATTTGGCTGCAGTAGACCAGCATTCCTGATAATGAAACCCTGGGAAGGATTTGGATAATTCTGTGCTTTTTAGATGAGGCTCATGTTCTCTCCTTTACTGTAGTCCCAACCCTTCCGTATTAATAGTCTTACTCAACTGGATTCAGTTCTATTTCCTGCTTGATGCCATTGGCATTTGATTTTGTTGACAATGATTCAGTCCATTATGATTGTAACCAAGCAGGACCCTATGGAGCCCTCCTAGGACAGACTTCTACCCCTTATCCTCTGTTTTAGCTTCTCTCTGAAGTACCTAGAAAATAGTATCTGATGCACATTTCCTGAGTTGTTTTACAGATGCCAAAACCCCCACCAAATGGAAGAAATTAACTACTTGACGACCATGAGCATATAGCCCCCAGCCCTACTGGCACCTAAGAATTGATAATGTTAACCCTTGTGATACTGCTCTGTTACCTCATCATCAACCAATAGGAGAATTTTGCACGAACTGATCACATACCCTAGGACTCCCCTCTCTCACCTGGCCTTTAAAAATGTTTTCCTGAAACCCACTGGAGTTCGAATGTTTTGAGACTAGTTGCCCTGGACTCTTGCCTAGCACACTGAAATAAGGCCTACACTTTCCTTTACCACAACCTGATGTCAGTAGACTGGCTTAACTGTGCACTGAAGTTTGGTTCGGTAACGTGATGTGTGATGTATCCTACTGACAAACTTACAATATGGGCACACTTATACTTCTAGAGAATCCACAAAGGATTCTGCACAGAGAATCTACATGAGAGTTCTTTAAGGTTTCATTAAGATCAAAGTAAACAAGTTGCAATGTTACCTAACAATCTAAATGGTCTACTTAGGAAAAGGCAGACACAGTGGCTTAAATTATTGTTGTTGTTTTTCATTTTTATTTTTTGCCAACACTTGAGTTTGGATCAATATAGTACTGAAGTCATCTGAGCATAGAGTTCCCTTTGAAATCAATAGATGATCCAAAGACACATGAATTTATGTGAGATGCGGGCCAGTTTTTCCTATGTAAGCAATATTTCCAAATGTTATTTTCTGTTCCTGAGTAATTGCTACCCAATTAAGCATCAAACTGACAATAACCATTTGGCTGCCATTTGTTTTCCAGCATCATCCGAGTCTGAGTTTGTTCATTGTGTCTGGGTGTTCCTGTCTCCCTGACATCCAGCCGAACCCTGAAGTTGCATAATGAAAGTTGAAGAAGCAAAAGAACCACTACTTAAATTGTTCCTTTCAGATTTCTCTTGACTCATTTTGGTAATTTGTTAGGATTTTCCACAGCCTAGGATCTTCTCGCTTTGACTTTACCACAGGCCAGGAGGTTTGGGCATCCTGTGAAATAAACTTAAGTTTCTCTATCAGGAGCCATTTATAGACTACCAAGAGTTCGGAACCTTTTTTGGTGCCATAGACCCATGGACCCATGCCATCCAATAAAGCCTATGAAACTAACTCAGAATAATATTTTTAAATGCACAAAATAAAGTTGATAGAATGACAAAGGAAGAGATTATAGTGAAAAGTATTCATCAAGATATTAAAATGTGATATATATGCTTATTTATTAATACTTTGAATAGAAACGTAAACATTTTAATATACATTATGATAATTATTATAATTTCAAAGTCTGGATGTGTTGCAGGAAAGGGGACCCCTTTAAGGGCCCAAGAGTGGGCTCTTGTCTAACACCCGGAAATGAATTGTCTGAGGAGACACATGTGCTGACAAAGCAAGAGACTTTATTAAGAAGAGGCACCTGGTTGAAGAGCAACAGGGGAAGGGAACCCAGGAGAATTGCTCTGCCATGCGGTTTGCAGTCTCTGGTTTTATGGTGATGAAGTTAGTCTCCAGGTTGTCTCTGGTCAATCACTCTGACTCAGGGTCCTTCCTGGTTGGCACACACATCACTCAGCCAAGATGGATTCCAGCAAGGAGGATTCTGGGAGGTTGGTAGGACATATGGACTAGTATCTCCTCCCTCCTTTTGACCTTTCCCGAATTCTTCCAGTTGTTGGTAGCTTGTTAGTTCTGAATTCCTTACCAGGACCACTTGTAAGATAACTCATGCAAGAGATTACTCTCTTGTCTGGCCAGGGTGGGTGGTTCCAGTCAGTGGTTCCCCTAACAGATATGCTTAAATTATATTTTGGGATATTTGCTACAATCTTCCTATGGTGTGACAAAAGCAGAGGTCCTCTTGATATGTGGTTTGCTGCCTATGTTAATAACTGAAGGAAATGCTAAATTTCAGTTAGAGTCTGGTAAAAATAAAGATGTAATTTTTTCTGCTGTTTGGGTTCCTAGAACCCTTGAATTCCTTTTACAGCTTTTTTGGAGGTCCATGAACCGCATGTTCAGAATATTTCAGTCTAGATTAAAGCTGTACAAAGTAAACACCTCTGCGGTACCACTTCAGTTTGGTGATAAGTGGGGTAATTTTGGAAAACAGTTCAATCCACTGAGCCATCTAGGGGATTTTGAAACCTGTATTAATAGAGTTTTTAAACTATAATATCGAGCATCCTCTTATCTATATTAAGGTGAGGATAAGAACTACTTGAACTTACTATTTCCCAATAACTTTGTTACTGAACCAAACTTGGGTCCTTTCTCTCACACCCAGTTAAGCCAAACTATTGATACTGTGTTGTGGTGAAGGAAAGTGCAGCCTTTATTGCAGGGCACCAAGCAAGGGGTCCAGCTAGTGCTCAAAACACCCAAACTCTGATAGGTTTCAGGAAAGCATTTTTAAAGACCTGGTGAGGGAGGGAAGTCACAGGATATGTGATCAGCTCGTGCAAAATTCTCTGATTCATTGATGGTGAGGTAACAGGGTGGTTATCACAAGGGTTAACATTATCAATCCTCAGACTTCAGTAGGTCTGGGGGCTCTGTGCTCCTGGTTATCAGGTAGTTAATTTCTTCCATTTGATGGTGGTTTTAGCATCTGCAAAATAACTCAGGAAATGTGCATCAGATACTATTATCTAAGTACTTCAGAGTGTAGCTGTAGCAGAAGATATGGGGGATGGGTTTGTCCCAAGAAGACCCCATAGGGTCCTGCTTGGTTACAACTTGATTGATCTTCCTCTCACTGAAATGGCTAGTGTCTTGGTCTCAGGGAAATAGCAAGAAGCCAGCCTTTCTTAATAGGACTCACTGATTGCCTTAAGACATAAGTGTAGACCTAGCAACAGGTAGAAAAAAGCTCCATCTCTCTAGCAAGCAGGCTTCATGTGTTCAAGAATGGATGACATTCAGACAGCTTTTTTCTCTGTAGAGATACCCACACTATAGTGATCTTGATGTGTATTAGTGCTCTTTGCCTGATTGGGGAAGTAAGCAACTCCAAATAGGACTAGCCCTTATTCCCTCCAGACTTGCTTCACCTCCACAAAGCAGCATGTGTTAGCCTTTTCATTTCTGAGCTACTGCCTGGCTCTAATCATGACACACTGAGGGTAAGGAGAAGAGGCAGGGAGAACCCTGGTAGGTGAGCAGTACTTTACATTTTCTCGATGCTCCATACAAATATATTATACACTATTTAAGACCCCATGAAAGAGAAACACCCTTATGGAAAAGAAAGAAACCTAAATAGATGCTTATGAATAAGATCCTCTCAGACAAAACATTTTTAGAACAGTTACTCATATCAGGACATTTAATACATGTTTATTATTTTTTTCTCAATAATAAAATGCTGTCCATCTAATATGCAAGCTAAGCCGAGGAGGAAGGGGATGCTTGTCATTGCCTCCTCTCCTTTCAAGCTACCACAAATATTATGCTCTTGTTGTTTTGTTTAACTTGGGCCAAATTCACTTCACAGAGTAACAGGGATGGAGAGTTGGGTCCATTAAGAATCAACTTCAAAAACCCTCTGGCTTTGGGGTTTTCTTGTGTTATTCCACCTCAAACCCAGAGGATATGAAAAATGGGGAGATTAGTGAGGGTTTTGTCCTGGCTGTTCTTTGACTGAATGGTTTCATAAATGCCAATTGAAATAATTATCAAGCCATTATGATGATTTGCATTAAAAATGGTAACTTAAGCAAGCAGTCTCTGTGCTTGGAGGAGGGCAGTTGGGGGTAGCATTTAACATTATAAAAGGCCCTTTGAAGCCATACTAACTTTCTGGCTTTCCGAAGATTACCGCATGGTAGGTCACAAAAATGTTATTCTTCCAGCTCTTACAGCAGTACTTACAGTGCAAGCTCCCAGCGCACCATTCCTGGTATTGATTTGTGACTGTGTCCAAATCATCATCTGGCACAGACAGGGCAGCAGCTCCTGAAGATGGTGATGCAATGCTTGGAACTCAGAAGAACAAAGAAAAAGTCTCTTCTTATCAACACTTCCCTTTGCTGATTAAGTGAAAATACCAGAGGCCCTGGGTACAATTTCCTACTCCCCCACCTCCTCTCCTCTCAAAAAATCATGGCGTTAAATGGCTGACATGGATCCCCTTTGAGAGTCTACTTGAAAGAACAAGGCAGGATATTATGGGGATCAAATTCTCCTTTAACTCACCACTATTGTCAGTGAGGCAGGCAGTTACCCTATAAAAGTTAGCCTCTTTGTTTTGTAAGCATCACAGACTCTAAAGGGTAGAGGAGGGGAGAGTGTAGTGTCTGACAACTGCCAACACTATAGGTGGCAGTTCTGAAAGTTATAGGGGAGGGACACAGCCCAGATTCAGGACCAAGTGGCCCTGGAAGTTATCTCACAGGTGACACCAAATTATCTGCTGCATGATTTAATCATGGTTATTATTTCAGTAATAGCAACAAAACGATGATATTTCTATAATTTCACCAGGATACCAGAGAGCATAAATCCACTTTAGAGTCAACATAATATATGAATGAGTCAGTCATGATGACATCAAGTAGTCCAGAAGCTAAACTGATGTTATAGGGAATCTGCAATGTACTACAGAATGGCATGCCACAGTGTTTCTTGAAATCAAATTTCAATCAAATGATCTGAACACCAGGAAAAGAACAAATCTCTCAGAAAGAAGAAGAAAGACATCGGTTGAGGGGGTGATCAGAACTTTAGTGATGATATTTCCTACTCCACTCCTTCAGTTTGATCTTCAATTATTTGAAGATTTAAAAGGTATTTGAAGTTTATAGGACTGAATGCACTCTGATGTAATTCCTCTATCTACACCCCAGTTCCTTTTTAGAATATGTCAGTTGGTGTCACCTTGAGATACACTGTTTAAGTTTCAAATGGGAATAACGGACAAGCTATTTGACTTCTCTAAACCTTAATGTCTTCTTCATTAGAAAGGAGATAATGGGACTTAATTCCCAGGAATTGTGTTATAATTAGATGAGTAAGTGAAATACATAGAATTGTATTTGGCCTATCTCAGTAATCAATAAAATATTGATTACTAATATTAGTAAAAGTAAAGTGTCAAAAACCTATATTTACATGGCCACTCTTCTAGTTACCATTGTAGATAATAAAGCACAATGACACTTAGTGGTATAAAATAATCATTTTTTATGCTTATGGATTCGGTGGGTCAAGAATCAGATAGCACAGTGAAGATGGCTTCTCTCTGCTCCATCATATCAGAGACTTCAGCTAGTAACATAAGACTGCTTGGGATGACTCAAGAGTTGTGGCTGGGATCTTCTGGAGGCAACTTCACTCACATATCTGGAAGGAAATGCTGCCTGTCCTCTGGGATGTGACTTGGGTCTGTCAACAGGAACGACTCACATAACGTCTCCATGTGGTCTTGTAAGCATCTCTTTTGCCCTTTTCCCATTTGTCTATTTCTGTTCCCCTTAAACCTTAATTATAAAAATGAGATCACTAGGTAACATTTAACCTAATTCCTGACTTCTCTACTGAATGCACACAATGCCTTGCCTAATGCTGATTCCTTTCCTGGATTAAAAGGACTAAGAATGAATAATTAAGTAGTTAAAGAATGACTGACTCTCTACCCTCAGCTCCCCTGTTTGCAAATTTGCAGGCAGACCCTGAAAGCACAGTGAAACACAGGGCAAGAGAGCATCCAATTGCAGGCAAAACACACAAGCAAGACAGTGTCCGAAGGAAGGTCAGGAGAAGTCGGAAGGTCTGCATGCAATGGAAAGATGACGAAGAATCTGACCTCATACCTTAATGATTAACTGAGATTGTTTCCCCTTTAAAAAATTGTCATGACTGAGCAGAATCTTGGGAGTTGGTCTCTGGACACAAGTCCATCTTCTCCCCAGACTGCCAGCTTTTCTGAAAAAAACAACTTTCCTTTTTCACTGACACTTTCCCCTCGATTATTGGCTTTTGAGCAGTGAGCAGACCAATTTGAGTTCAGTAACAGTCTGAGCTTCTTCAGAGTCTGGTGAGTTCCAGAAAGTCAGACTTCCTACTTAACAGCTCAGGGTTCCAAAGGAGAGTTTCTAAGCTAAGAAGACTTGAGGCATATCACCTATGTGACCACATCTAACAATTCAGAGTCTCAGCTCACTGTTACTAGAGAGTCACAAGCTCATCCAGATTAAATGGAAGGAGACATAAACTCCACCTCTCAAAAGAAGACATGACAAATTATGTGAAGCCATTATTTTTTAACCACTGGAGCCATAACAAACTAAACAATTTTCATAATTCTCTATAGTTGTGCATATATGATGAATGCTTACTGTATAATTTTAGGCTGTACCTAAACATTTTCCAACAAGACAATCAAGGGAATTCAGTGGCATCAGTATCCTGGCAGGCAACTCTGCTTACTTAATTCTCTGGGATCAGATATAAATTTGGCCCAAGGGCATTTTTTTTTCCACTGATACAATCTTGCCTAACATGTAGAATTTTTGCTTGTCCCACTAATTTCCAGCAGGAAAAGGTCGATACACAGAAGTTCTAAGTGAAAGATGTGCGTTAATAATTCTGTTTCACTGAACATTTTTGTGAAAATGAATAAACACTTACATTTTTAAAAGACAGCATTTTCCACACTGTATTCCATGGAAAAAACATTTTCTAATGACATGGCAATAATTGCTCTCTGAAAAACATATGCATATCAAACAGATTTTCAAAATTTTAAGCTAAATTAAAGCTAAATTGGATTATTTCTTGCAGGACTTCTCAGAATTTTTATTTTGGTAATGGGCACTGTGAAATTCCAGGTGGTAGGTATAGTTTGCACCTTATTCCAAATTTATTTAACAATAGACAGTTATTGTTGAATAGAATAGGCTTCATAAAATGCCAGGTGAGACAACTGATGTGGAACACAATGGAGTTAACTAAACAGAGAAAGAGGAAAGGTTTTTCAAGTAGAGAAATGGTATCATTAACCTCACAGATCTAATGAGATTGAGGCCACTAATCCTTTAGCAGTTACCTGGTCAGTGAGGCTGACACAGTGGGAAGCTTGCTGTGGTAATTTTCAACTGCATTTTTGGGTGTGTTCATGTATATGCCTCAGTAGTCAAAATCTGTAGGATTTATAAAACAAGGAGATAAAAGTCCATTTTACATCATCCCATTCTTCACTGATTTTTATCCCATGTTAGGTCCATTTGTATGTTTCATGAACCTCATTCCCCTTTCATTTCTTCTCTTTCCAGTGTATTAATAAGAATGAGCAATGAGGTAATTAAGATAGTACAACATTTAGAAACAGTTGGATATCCAGCTACAAAATGATACAAGTCATTATATATAAATCATTGAACAACAACAACAATCAAAAAAAAACTAAAACAAAACAAAACAATGGACATCCTGGGGGGTGGAAAAACAGATTTATGCTCATAATTTGATAAGAATGTTTCTCAAGTAAACTACAAAATCACAACATTTGAGAATAGTGCTGGGGAAAAAAATGGAGAGCCGTTTTATTTTTGTTTTTGTTTTTTCCATTTTACACAACTATGTCTTCGCCCAACCTCTTGTGAGATGTGTGCATATCTCACAGTGCAAATTAAAAGTATAAACAAAATTATTCAATTAAATATTAGTCCAATCATAATATCTCAATACTTGAAGGGATTGGTGATGAATTCCAAAAATAGCCAAGTCTTCAACCCTCCCTCTAATCATACTTTTATCATGTAACTCTGACCCGAAATATGGTGACAGCCAGGTGACTTGATTTGACCAATGAGATGTTAAACAGCATGACACAAACAGAGTCTGGAAAAGCACTTGTAAAACTGTGATGGTTCTTTCTTTCTCTCTTTTGCTTCTATCATTACCCTGAGAACATGCTCAGGCTGGTTTGCTCAAGGATGAGGCACATGAGGGGCAGAGTTGTGTCATCACCCTCCCCTCAGCCAAAATCAGCCTAGACATTTGTGAACCCAGCCAAGATGAGTGGAACTGCTTACCAGAACGACCTACCTTTCTTTATACTGTGAACAAGACATGCCTCTGAGGTTTTGTGTTGTCAGTCATCCATCACTACTGAGGTAATAGATAACTGATACAGTATATTTAGAATAACTTTGACCAGTCCCATTATTTTACACAGACTTAGTCACTTAAGCACATTCTCCTTAGGAAAGCTGAAGTCATGTTCCAGCTCTTGTCTAAATAGCTGTGCAGCTGCTGACAAGTCACATCCTCTTTGTGTTTTTTGGTCATCTTTTGCAAAACTGGGGTACCTTCCTCATTTAACTATGATTAACATTTAAAAGCATCATCTAAAATATTTATTACTATGGTAAATATTTACCAGCTAGAAAACTTGGGTAAAAAGTCAGCTGGGAAAACTTTAGACTGGGAATTTTTGAGGGCAAGAAATGTATTGCTTGGTACAGAGCATGTGCTCAGCAATGAATAAATAAATGAACAACTACTAGTCAACTTTTCAATTGCACTAAGTGTTAAACCTCTAGGTTTAAGAGAGGTCATTGTTAGCATTGAAATAGCTAGAGTTTTATCATATAAAAATAGAAGTAATAAATTACTGGGTAATAAATTACCCAGTAATCTATTATTGTAATTTATTATTACTGGTAATAAAGTACCCAGATTACAGGTCACCTGGGAGATCATTTTGTTGTAGAGAAATGTGGAAGAATGTGGAAGGAACAGCACACAGTAAATATAGCCTTCTTGAGAGACTTAATATTGACGGAAACACCTACAAAAGTAAGAGTTGGATGGAATGCAATTTACAATAACTGAACATTGATGTAATTTAAACAACAGATTTAAATAAAATAAGCCTTTTATAAAATCAAATAGTTACAGTTTTAGCAGTACTGTTAAGGTCACTGGTCTACACACTAAATTGTATTTTTCCCCTGGTATTTTTTACCCAGGGATACCAACCACACTGGTACAATCTTAATATTTGAGATATATATTTTTAATATATATACTCTTATGAAACTTGCTCCTTTATACGTAAAATATGGGTTGGAGACATTTTTATATCAGAACATATAAATCTCTTCATTCCTTTTAACTACTGGCCAGTGACAGTGTTTTTTAATAAGAATATACCATTCTTTTCACTTGTTTGTTCATTGATAAGGGACAATTTATTAAATGTCTACTGGTGCCAGGCACGATTCTAGCTGATGAGAATACAAAACAAATGATCCATCTTCAAGAGCTTATTGGAAGAGAAGTTGGAGACAGATAATAAATAAACACTCCATATAATTTCTGATAATGATAATTGTCATGAAGCTATAAAAGCTAGGCCAGGAACTAGGGATTTGTGAGGTTATTTGGGAAAGGGGATTAGGGTAACTCTGTAAGGAAGACATTTGAGCAGGACATGAATGATGTAATAGAGAGTGAGTTACAGCAATCTGGAGGCAAATCATCCATGATAGTGGGAACAGACCTTTTGAGCTTCCCACTATGTACCAGCTCTGTTTAGTGCCGTGAATTTACTCCTGTGATTCTCACCATGGCTCTGTGAGGGAGTTACTGCAATAACGTCAGCATCATTCACTCTGTTACAGATGAGGGAAACAGAAGCTTAGCCAGGAAACTTGTCCAGCACAGCATGTGAGTGGCGGGGTTGATATGGAAACCCCAGCAGCCTGGTTTCAGCCTTGAAGCTTTTAATCACTACTCTATACCACCCTCCAGCTCTAAGTTCTAGATCATGGTCCTCATGGACCTCAGGTAAGTGTGGTCCAGCCTGGCTTGGTCAAGGCCTATGTGGATGGACCACAATTAGCAACAGGGACCCCTCTAAGAAGCAAAATTATTTTAATGTATAAAATTCTCCCGAAACACTTATCTCTACTCTCTATTTCACTTCTCTGCTATAGACTTGTAATGATTCCATGCTGACAGACTGGCAGCTCTCTTTGACAGAAATCAAAAGACTGATTGTATTTTAAAGAAACTGACCTTTCTTCAGCATCCCCAGGATGGCTGCCAATTTATCAAATACAGTGGGTGAGGTTTAAAGCAGCAGGTGGTATATTGGATGGTAAGATGCTTATTCTTTTTTTTATTTTTTTAAATTTATTTTATTTATTTTTTAACATCTGTATTGGAGTATAATTGCTTTAAAATGGTGTGTTAGTTTCTGCTGTATAAAAGTGAATCAACTATACATATACATATATCCCCATACCTCCTCCCTCTTGTGTCTCCCTCCCACCCTCCCTATCCCACCCCTCTAGGTGGACACAAAGCACTGAGATGATCTACCTGTGCTATGTGGCTGCTTCCCACTAGCTATCTATTTTACATTTGGTAGTGTATATATGTCCATGCCACTCTGTCACTTCGTCCCAGCTTACCCATCCCCCTCCCTGTGTTCTCAAGTCCATTCTCTACGTCTGTGTCTTTATTCCTGCCCTGCCCCTGGTTCTTGAGAACCATTTTTTTAGCTTCTATATATATGTGTTA
Organism: Globicephala melas; assembly: GCF_963455315.2. Classification (NCBI taxonomy): domain Eukaryota; kingdom Metazoa; phylum Chordata; class Mammalia; order Artiodactyla; family Delphinidae; genus Globicephala; species Globicephala melas. The sequence continues at coordinate 52,617,633 of NC_083328.1, read as the reverse complement.
ACGTACAGTATTTGTTTATCTCTTTGTGACTTACTTCACTTTGTATAACAGTCTCTAGGTCCATCCAACCCACTACAAATAACTCAATCTCGTATCTTTTTATGGCTGAGTAATATTCCATTGTATATATGTGCCAAAACTTCTTTACCCATTCATTTGTCAATGGACACTTAGGTTGCTTCCATGTCCTGGCTACTGAAAATAGAGCTGCAATGCACATTGTGGTACATGATACTTTTTGAACTATGGTTTTCTCAGGGTATATACCCAGTAGTGGGATTTTGCTCGTATGGTAGTTCTATTTTTCATTTTTTAAGGAACCTCCATACTGTTCTCCATAGTGGCTGTATCAATTTACATTCCAACTAACAGTACAAGAGGATTCCCTTTTCTCCACACCCTCTCCAGCAGTTATTGCTTGTAGATTTTTTGATGATGGCCATTCTGACTGGTGTGAGGTGACACCTCATTGTAGTTTTGATTTGCATTTCTCAATGATTAGTGATGTTGAGTATCCTTTCATGTGTTTGTTGGCAATCTGTATATCTTCTTTGGAGAAATGTCTATTTAGGTCTTCTGCCCATTTTTGGACTGGGTTGTTTGTTTTGTGATACTGAGCTGCATGAGTTGCCTGTATATTTTGGAGATAAATGCTTTGTCAGTTGCTTCATTTGCTAATATTTTCTCCCACTGTAAGAGTTGTCTTTTCTTCTTGTTTATGGTTTCCTTTACCATGCAAAAGCTTTTAAGTTTCATTAGGTCCCATCTGTTTATGTTTGGTTTTATTTCCATTCTCTAGGAGGTGGGTCAAAAAGGATCTTGCTGTGATGTATGTCATAGAGTGCTCTGCCTATGTTTTCCTCTAAGAGTTTTATAGTGTCTGGCCTTACATTTACATCTTTAATCCATTTTGAGTTTATTTTTGTGTATGGTGTTAGGCGTCTTCTAATTTCATTCTTTTTCATGTAGCTGTCCAGTTTCCCCAGCACAACTTATTTGAAGAGCCTGTCTTTTCTCCATTGTATATTCTCGCCTCCTTTATCAAAGATAAGGTGACCCTATGTTTGTGGGTTTATCTCTGGGCTTTCTCTCCTGTTCCATTGATCTATATTTTGTTTTTGTGCCAGTACAATACTGTCTTGATTACTGTCGCTTTGTAGTGTAGTCTGAAGTCAGGGAGCCTGCTTCCTCCAGCTCCGTTTTTCTTTCTCAGGACTGCTTTGGCTATTCAGGGTCTTTTGTGTTTCCATACAAATTGTGATTTTTTTTGTTCTAGTTCTGTGAAAAATGCCATTGGTATTTTGATAGGGATTGCATTGAATCTGTAGATTGCTTTGGATAGTATAGTCATTTTCACAATGTTGATTCTTCTAATCCAAGAACATGATATATCTCTCCATCTCTTTGTTTCATCTTTAATGCTTTCCTCAGTGTCTTATAGATTTCTGTATACAGGTCTTTTTTCTCCTTAGTTAGGTTTATTCCTAGGTATTTTATTCTTCTTGTTGCAATAGTAAATGGGAGTGTTTCCTTAAATTCTCTTTCAGATTTTTCATCATTAGTGCATAGGAATGCAAGAGATTTATGTGCATTAAATTTTTATCCAGCTACTTTACCAAATTCATTGATTAGCTCTAGTAGTTTTCTGGTAGCATCTTTGGGATTCTCTGTATATAGTACCATGTCATCTGCAAACAGTGACAGTTTTACTTCTTGTTTTACTATTTGGCTTCTTTTTATTTCTTTTTCTTCTCTGATTGCTGTGGCTAAAATGTCCAAAGCTATGTTGAATATTAGTGGTGAGAGTGGGCAACCTTGTCTTGTTCCTGATCTTAGTGGAAATGCTTTCAGTTTTTCACCATTGAGAACAATGTTGGCTGTTGGTTTGCCATATATGGCCTTTATTATGTTGAGGTAAGTTCCCTCTATGCCTACTTTCTGGAGGGTTTTTATCATAAATGGGTGTTGAGTTTTGTCAAAAGCTTTTTCTGCATCTATTGAGGTGATCATATGGTTTTTCTTCTTCAATTTGGTAACTTGGTGTATCACATTGATTGATTTGCATATATTGAAGAATCCTTGCATTCCTGAGATAAACCTCACTTGATCATGGTGTATGATCCTTTTAATGTGCTGTTGGATTCTGTTTGCTAGTATTTTGTTGAGCATTTTTGCATCTATGTTCATCAGTGATATTGGCCTATAGTTTTCTTGCTTTGTGACATCTTTGTCTGGTTTTGGTATCAGGGTGATGGTGACCTAGTAGAATGAGTTTGGGAGTGTTTCTCCTTCTGCTACATTTTGGAAGAGTTTGAGAAGGATAGGTGTTAGCTCTTCCCTATATGTTTGATAGAATTTGCCTGTGAAACCATCTGATCCTGGGCTTTTTTTTTGTTGGAAAATTTTTAATCACAGTTTCTATTTCAGTGCTTGTGTTTGGTCTGTTTTATTTTCTATTTCTTCCTAGTTCAGTCTCATGAGGCTGTGCTTGTCTAAGAATTTGTCCATTTCTTCCAGGTTGTCCATTTTATTTGCATAGAGTTGCTTGTAGTAATCTCTCAGGATCTTTTGTATTCCTGCTGTGTCAGATGTTACTTCTCCTTTTTCATTTCTAATTCTATTGATCTGAGTCTTCTCCCTTTTTTTCTTGATGAGTCCAGCTAGTGGTTTATCAATATTGTTTATCTTCTCAAAGAACCAGCTTTTAGCTTTATTGATCTTAGCTACTGTTTCCTTCATTTCTTACTCATTTATTTCTGATCTGGTATTTATGATTTCTGTCCTTCTCCTAACTTTGGGGTTTTTTTTGTTCTTCTTTCTCTAATTGCTTTAGGTGTAAGATTAGGTTGTTTATTTGAGATGTTTCTCTTTTCTTGAGGTAGGATTGTATTGCTATAAACTTTCCTCTTAGAACTGGTTTTGTTGCATCCCCTAGGTTTTGGGTTGTCTTTTTTTTTTTTTTTTTTTTTTTGCGGTACACAGGCCTCTCACTGTTGTGGCCTCTCCTGTTGCGGAGCACAGGCTCCGGACGCGCAGGCTCAGCGGCCATGGCTCACGGGCCCAGCCGCTCCATGGCATGTGGGATCTTCCCGGACCGAGGCACGAACCCATGTCCCCTGCATCGGCAGGCGGCCTCTCAACCACTGCGCCACCAGGGAAGCCCGGTTGTCATGTTTTAATTGTCATTTGTTTCTAGGTATTTTTTGATTTCCTCTTTGATTTCTTCAGTGATCTCTTGGTTATTTAGTAGTGTATTGTTTAGCCTCCATGTGTTTGTATTTTTTACAGATTTTTTTCCTGTAATTTATATTTAGTCTCATAGCATTGTGGTCGAAAAGATACTTAATGTGATTTCAATTTTCTTAAATTTATTAAGGCTTGATTTGTGACCCAAGATATGATCTATCCTGGAGAATGTTCCATAAGCACTTGAAAAAAAAGTGTATTCTGTTGTTTTTGGATGGAATGTTCTGTAAATATCAATTAAGTTCATCTTGTTTAATGTATTATTTAAAGCTTGTGTTTATTTATTTATTTTCATTTTGGATGATCTGTCCATGGGTGAAAGTGGGGTGTTAAAATCCCGTACAGTGATTGTGTTGCTCTCGATTTCCCCTTTTATGGCTGTTAGTATTCACCTTATATATTGAGGTGCTTCTATGTTTGGTGCATAAATATTTACAATTGTTATATCTTCTTCTTGGATCGATCCCTTGATCATTATGTAGTGTCCTTCTTTGTCTCTTCTGATAGTCTTTATTTTAAAGTCTATTTTGTCTGATATGAGAATTGCTACTCCAGCTTTCTTTTGGTTTCCATTTGCATGGAATATCTTTTTCCATCCCCTCACATTCAGTTTGTATGTGTCCCTAGGTCTGAAGTGGGTCTCTTTTAGACAGCATATATATGGGTCTTGTTTTCTTATCCATTCAGCCAGTCTATGTCTTTAGTTGGAGCATTTAATCCATTTACATTTAAGGTAGTTATCAATATCTGTGTTCCTATTACCATTTTCTTAATTGTTTTGGGTTTGTTATTGTAGATCTTTTCCTTCTTTTGTGTTTACTGCCTAGAGAAGTTCCTTTAGCATTTGTTGTAAAGCTGCTTTGGTGGTGCTGAACACTCTCAGCTTTTGCTTATCTATAATTATTTTAATTTCTCAGGCGAATCTGAATTAGATCCTTCCTGGGTATAGTAATCATGGTTGTAGGTTCCTCTCGTCCATCACTTTAAATATGCCCTGCCACAACCTTCTGGCTTACAGAGTTTCTGCTGAAAGGTCAGCTGTTAAGCTTATGGGGTTTCCCTTGTATGTTATTTGTTGCTTTTCCTTTGTTCTTTTTAGTATTTTTTCTTTATATTTAATTTTTGATAGTTTGATTAATATGTGTCTTGGTGTGTTTCTCCTTGGAAATCTCCTATATGGGAGACTCTGCGTTTCCTGGAATTTATTGACTATTTCTTTTCCCATATTAAGGAAATTTTCAACTATAATCTCTTCAAATATTTTCTCAGTGCCTTTCTTTTTCTCTTCTTCTTCTGGAACCCTTATATTTCAAATGTTGGGCAAGTTATTTTGTCCCAGAGGTCTCTGAGACTGTCTTCAATTCTTTTCATTCTTTTTTCTTTATTCTGCTCTGCAGTAGTTATTTCTACTATTTTATCTTCCACGTTACTTATCTGTTCTTCTGCCTCAGCTTTTCTGCTATTGATTCCTTCCAGAGCATATTCAGTTTCATTTATTGTGTTGTTCATCATTGTTTTTCTGCTCTTTAGTTCTTCTAGGTCCTTGTTAAACGTTTCTTGCATTTTCTCCATTCTATAACCAAGATTTTGGATATCCTTACTATCAGTACTCTGAATTCTTTTTCAGGTAGATGGCTTTTTCCTCTTCATTTGTTTGTTCTCATGGGTTTTTACCTTGCTTGCTCTTTCATCTGCTGTGTATTTCTCTGTCTTCTCATTTTGCTTAACTTACTGTGTTTGGGGTCTCCCTCTGCAGGCTGCAGGTTCATACTTCCCATTTTTTTGGTGTCTGCCCCCAGTGGGTTTTGTAGGCTTCCTGGTGGAGAGGACTGGTACTTGTGTTCTGGTGGATGAGGCTGGATCTTCTCTGTCTGGTGGGCAGGACCACATCCTGTGGTGTGTTTTTGGGTGTCTGTGACCATATTATGATTTTAGGCAGCCTCTCTGCCAATGGGTGGGTTTGTGTTTCTGTCTTGCTAGTTGTTTGGCATAGGGTCTAGCTTGCTGGTCTTTGAGTGGAGCTGTGTGTTGTCATTGAGATGGAGATCTCTGAGAGAGCTTTCACCGTTTGATATTACATGGGGCCAGGAGGTCTCTGATGTACCAATGTCCTGAACTCGGCTGTCCCACCTCAGAGACTCAGGCCTAATATCCAGCTGGAGCACCAAGACTGTCAGCCACCCAGCTTTTATAAAGTCTATGGTCTTCTGCCAGCATTCAGTAGGTGTTCTGTAGGAGCTGTTCCACATGTAGATGTACTTTTGCAGAGGAAGTTGACCTCTATGTCTTACTCTTCCACTGTCTTGAAGCTATATAATCAGATGCTTATTCTTAGTCATCAACCAGGTTTCTGTTCCCAGGAAAAGATCTATAAATGGTTGATTCTTGACCATATTTTAAATCTTGATGGTAGAAAGAGGTAAGTGAAAGCTTCAGTGGCCATTAATCCAAAGCATTACCAGTACATTTGCAGGTGGCTGATGCACAAAGTACAAGGTTTCAAATCCAGGGAATGTTAAGAAGTGGTGCCTTTCCTAGAGATTATGACTTCTGTTATTCATTTGTCTGAGAGGAATCTGCCTGAGCTTCAGGGGAGAGTAAAACACCTTTTTCTAATGAGTAAGCCACTATCTAAGAGACAAGAAGCACCCCAACACCTGCATGGAATCACAGGACCCCTGCTTGTGATCACAGTGTGCCAAATGACCCTAACAGAACCTCTGAAGGGGGCAGAATTTTTTCTGATGTTCGCAACTTAGTGCAATCTCAAACTTTTACATGGAAAGTATTGTCCCTAAAAACACAAGAAAAAAAAAAAAAACTCTGCTGATATTCAGCATTTCCATGACAAATTCCTTCCAGAATTCCCTGCTGTCCTCATTTTTTAGACCCCTACTGGTTTGATCTCTTAAATAATTTTTCTTCTACTGTCTTTATGACAAGTATATTACAAAGATACATCATTTCACTGTGTTAAACGATGTTGTAATGTATATTTTTGGGAATGCATTTTTGAACTTGTAGAAATTTTACTCTTGTTTGGGCAGCCAGGGGTGAAATCAATGGATCACAGAGCTTACACATTGCTTTTCTTAATTTAATAATGCTCCATATAGGATAAGTCTAAGGAGAAATATGCCAAGACACATATTAATCAAACTGTCAAAAATTAAATACAAAGAAAGCATATTAAAAGCAGCAAGGGAAAAACAACAAATAACACACAAGGGAATCCCCATAGTGTTAACAGCTGATCTTTCAGCAGAAACTCTGCAAGCCAGAAGGGACTGGCAGGACATATTTAAAGTGATGTAGGAGAAAAACCTGCAACCAAGATTACTCTACCCAGCAAGGATCTCATTCAGATTTGATGGAGAAATTAAAACCTTTACAGACAAGCAAAAGCTGAGAGAGTTCAGCACCAACAAACCAGCTCTACAACTGATAAAGGAACTTCTCTAGGCATGAAACACAAGAGAAGGAAAAGACCTACAATAACGAACCCAATACAATTAAGAAAATGGGAATAGGAACATACATATCAATAATTACCGTAAATGTAAATAGACTAAATGCTCCCACCAAAAGACACAGATTGGCTGAATGGATACAAAAACAAGACCCATATAGTTGCTGTCTACAAGACACCCACTTCAAACCTAGAGACACATACAGACTGAAAGTAAGCGGATGGAAAAAGATATTTCATGCAAATGGAAACCAAAAGAAAACTGGAGTAGCAATTCTCATATCAGACAAAATAGACTTGAAAATAAAGACTATTAGAAGAGACAAAGAAGGACACTACATAATCATCAAGGGATTGATCCAAGAAGAAGATATAACAATTGTAAATATTTATGCACCCAACATAGGAGCACCTCAATATATAAGGCAAATACTAACAGCCATAAAAGAGGAAACAGTAACAAATTCATAGTAGGGGACTTTAACACCCCACTTTCACCAATGGACAGATCATCCAAAATGAAAATAAATAAGGACACATAAGATTTAAATGATACATTAAACAAGATGGACTTAAATGATACTTATAGGACATTCCATCCAAAACCAACAGAATACACATTTTTCTCTAGTGCTTATGGAACATTCTCCAGGATAGATCATATCTTGGGTGACAAATCAAGCCTTGGTAAATTTAAGAAAATCGAAGTTGTATCAAGTATCTTTTCTGACCACAACACTATGAGACTAGACACCAATTACAGGAAAAGATCTGTAAAAAATACATACACATGGAGGCTAAACAATACACTACTTAATAAGGAAATGATTACTGAAGAAATCAAAGAGGAAATTAAAATATACCTAGAAACAAATGACAATGGAGGCACGATGACCCAAAACCTGTGGGATGCAGCAAAAGCAGTTCTAAGAGGGAAGTTTATAGCAATACAAGCCTACCTTAAGAAACAGGAAACATCTTGAATAAATAGCCTAACCTTGCACCTAAAGCAATTAGAGGAAGAAGGACAAAAAAAAAACCAAAGTTAGCAGAAGGAAAGAAATCATAAAAATCAGATCAGAAATAAATGAAAAGGAAATGAAGGAAACGATAGCAAAGATCAATAAAACTAAAAGCTGGTTCTTTGAGAAGATAAACAAAATTGATAAACCATTAGCCAGACTCATCAAGAAAAAAAAGGAGAAGACTCAAATCAACAGAATTAGAAAGGAAAAACGAGAAGTAACAACTGACACTGCAGAAATACAAAAGATCATGAGAGATTACTACAAGCAACTCTCTGCCAATAAAATGGACAACCTGGAAGAAATGGACAAATTCTTAGAAATGCACAACCTAGCAAGACTGATTCAGGAAGAAATAGAAAATATGAACAGACCAATCACAAGCACTGAAATTGAAACTGTGATTAAAACTCTTCCAACAAACAAAAGCCCAGGACCAGATGGCTTCACAGGTGAATTCTATCAAACATTTAGAGAAGAGCTAGCACCTGTCCTTCTCAAACTCTTCCAAAATATAGCAGAGGGATAAATACTCCCAAACTCATTCTACTAGGTCACCATCACCCTGATACCAAAACCAGACAAAGATGTCACAAAGCAAGAAAACTATAGACCAATATCACTGATGAACATAGATGCAAAAATGCTCAACAAAATACAAGCAAACAGAACCCAACAGCATATTAAATGGATCATACACCATGATCAAGTGGTACTTATTCCAGGAATGCAAGGATTCTTCAATATACACAAATCAATCAATGTGATACACCATATTAACAAACTGATGGAGAAAAACCATATGATCATCTCAATAGATGCAGAGACAACTTTTGACAAAATTCAACACCCATTTATGATAAAAACCCTGCAGAAAGTAGACATAGAGGTAACTTTCCTCAACATAATAAAGGCCATATATGACAAATCCACAGACAACATCGTCCTCAATGGTGAAAAACTGAAAGCATTTCCACTAAGATCAGGAACAAGACAAGGTTGCCCACTCTCACCACTCTTATTCTACATAGTTTTGGAAGTTTTAGCCACAGCAATCAGAGAAGAAAAGGAAATAAAAGGAATCTAAATCGGAAAAGAAGATGTAAAGATATCACTGTTTGCAGATGACATGATACTATACATAGAGAATCCTAAAGATGCTACCAGAAAACTGCTAGAGCTAATCAATGAATTTGGTAAAGTAGCAGGATACAAAATTAATACACAGGAATCTCTGGCATTCCTATACACTAATGATAAAAAATCTGAAAGTGAAATCAAGAAAACACTCCCATTTACCACTGCAACAAAAAGAATAACATATCTAGGAATAAACCTACCTAAGGAGACAAAAGACCTGCATGCAGAAAATTATAAGACACTGATGAAAGAAATTAAAGATGATATGAATCAATGGAGAGATATACCATGTTCTTGGATTGGAAGAATCAACATTGTGAAAATAACTCTACTACCGAAAGCAATCTATAGATTCAATGCAATCCCTATCAAACTACCACTGGATTTTTCACAGAACTAGAACAAACAATTTCACAATTTGTATGGAAACACAAAAGACCCCGAATAGCCAAAGCAATCTTGAGAATGAAAAACAGAACTGGAGGAATCAGGCTCCCTGACTTCAGACTATACTACAAAGCGACAGTAATCAAGACAGTATGGTACTGGCACAAAAACAGAAAGGTAGATCAATGGAACAGGATAGAAAAGCCAGAGATAAACCCACGCATGTATGGTCACCTTATCTTTGATAAAGGAGGCAGGAATATACAGTGGAGAAAGGACAGCCTCTTCAATAAGTGGTGCAGGAAAACCAGACAGGTACATGTAGAGTATGAAATTAGATCACTCCCTAACACCATACACAAAAATAAGCTCAAAATGGATTAAAGACCTAAATGTAAGGCCAGAAACTATCAAACTCTTAGAGGAAAACATAGGCAGAACACTCTATGACATAAATCACAGCAAGATCCTTTTTGACCCACCTCCTAGAGAAATGGAAATAAAAAGAAAAATAAACAAATGGGACCTAATGAAACTTCAAAGCTTTTGCACAGCAAAGGAAACCATAAACAAGACCAAAAGACAACCCTCAGAATGGGAGAAAATATTTGCAAATGAACCAACTGACAAAGGATTAATCTCCAAAATTTATAAGCAGCTCATGCAGCTTAACAACAAAAAAACGAACAACCCAATCCAAAAATGGGCAGAAGACCTAAATAGACATTTCTCCAAAGAAGATATATGGACTGCCAACAAACACATGAAAGAATGCTCAACATCACTAATCATTAGAGAAATGCAAATCAAAACTACCGTGAGATATCATCTCACACCAGTCAGAATGGCTACCATCAAAATCTAGAAACAATAAATGCTGGAGAGGGTGTGGAGAAAAGGGAACACTCTTGCACTGTTGGTGGGAATGTAAATTGATACAGGCACTGTGGAGAACAGTATGGAGGTTCCTTAAAAAAACTACAAATAGAACTACCATATGACCCAGTAATCCCACTACTGGGCATATACCCTGTGAAAACCATAATTCTAAAAGAGTCATGTACCAAAATGTTCATTGCAGCTCTATTTACAATAGCCAGGACATGGAAGCAACCTAAGTCATCCATTGACAGATGAATGGATAAAGTATATATGGCACATATCTACAATGGAATATTACTCAGCCATAAAAAGAAACGAAATTGAGCTATTTGTAATGAGGTGGATAGACCTAAAGTCTATCAGACAGAGTGAAGTAATTCAGAAAGAGAGAGACAAATACTGTATGCTAATACATATATATGGAATTTAAGGGAAAAAAAATGTCATGAAGTGCCTAGGGGTAAGACAGGAATAAAGACACAGACCTACTAGAGAATGGACTTGAGGATATGGGGAGGGGGAAGGGTAAGCTGTGACAAAGTGAGAGAGAGGCATGGACATACATACACTACCAAATGTAAGGTAGATAGCTAGTGGGAAGCAGCCACATAGCACAGGGAGATCATCTTGGTGCTTTGTGATCGCCTGGAGAGGTGGGATAGGGAGGGTGGGAGGGAGGGAGACGCAAGAGGGAAGAGATATGGGAACATATGTATATATATAACTGATTCATTTTGTTTTAAAGCAGAAACTAACACAGCATTGTAAAGCAATTATACTCCAATAAAGATGTTAAAAAAATATATTTAAAGTAGAAGTAATATTTGGTACAAAGAAACATAGGAATAAAAAAAAATAATAATAATGCTGAAGATTTCATCAACTTATAGCCACACCACCATTGTATAATGCTTTCAATTTCCCCAGGCAATTGTCAAAAATATGCAAAAAAATTATAAGTACAGTTGAACAATTTTTCATATGCATACTAGCCATTTATAATTCTTCTGTAAATTGCTTGAAGTCTAGGCCATTGGAGAATAAGAGTGTTATTACCAGAATTGGAGAGTAAACATGAGCATGAGAGTGACATTTGTGTTTCACTTTATATGCTGTAGTTATTGCTTCTGTATTTTATTTTTCAGAAGTGGAAAATGCGAATCAGAGAAGTTGTCCCTTGCCCAAGGGTGCCCAGTAAAAATGGTCAGTCAGGACACAAGCCCATTGCTCTGACCCCATATTCTATGTCCTTTCCACTGCCCCATGTACCTTGGAAGAGGAAAAAAGTGGTACTGATTTGGAGGCAAATCTAAGGATTTCATTTTAGAAATGATGAGTTTGAAGTGAGGAAACAATGAACATAAAAGCCACTAACATTTTCTTTAAAATACTTAAGGAATGTATCATTTATAAAATAAATTTGGAGGAAACTCACATAGGTTGATCAAATTACTAAAGAAAAACTATTTTAATACAAATAATCATCCTCCAATTTATCTGCTTGGGGATGATCATAGACTAGTCCTGAGGACATCTGCATTTTATTATGTTACAGTCCCACCCTTATACCTCTTAAAATAAAAACTAATTAATATAATGCTATCTTAACTCATAGAGTCCCACCTCTTACACTGCATTACTTTCCAAAAATATCCTGAAAATATTGTCATGTATATATTTTATGTCTTGAGTTCCACCAATAATATCTCAGTCTGGAAAAGTCTGGGCAGATGGAAGAGACTTCATTTACTCTCTGGGAGGAGATCAAGTTTATCTTACTTAAGTATAATGAAAAGTATCCAAATGAGTGACTCAGGTTTGAAGCTGGAGAGATGCTTAGGTCAATGGAATATAGATCTAAGTGGCAAAAAAAAAAAAAAAAAAAAGACTTTTCCATCAACTTTAGAACTGTCCCAAGAGATTGAGTGGTATGCAGTGCATCTCACTGAAATTGGTGAAAGTTCAGACAGGAACATTTAATTATACTCAAGAAATATGGTGGTAGAACTCTTGGTTAGAGAAGGTGACTCTCAACACTGTTCTATAAAAATTAATAAGAATTATTTGTATAAATTATATTTAGTTAATCTTTATTGTCATTAACAATATATTTCAGAGCCAGATAATTCTATCAAAAACATGCAGAAGTTAGAGAAGTTTGGGATGCTTGTGTATATTACAATAGGAGACAAGGCAGAGTGAAACTTGTAAAGGGGGTCACACATATCCTTTTATTAAGGGAGGGCAAATTTGACCATAATTGGGATTTGTCATTTGTCTTGAACTATTTATCAACTGCCTTCGAGTTGGCAAACCCAAAACCTAGTTTTGTTGAGTGTTTTTCCCTCAATTTTTAAACCTAAGTGATTTCTAGGGAAATTTAATCCATATGCTTTAGAATCGTTTACACTTAACTCATCAAAATGTTTGGTAAGGGCTATTTGATATGCAAGATGTCTTTTAAAGCCATTTTTCTTAGAAACAGGAAATTGTTCTTTGTTTTGTTTTGTTTCTTTTCTAAGAGTATACAATCTAGGAACACAGAAAGTTGGTTTTGAGACTGACTTCAAAATTTTTAACAATTGGAATTAAGAAGATCCTATACATACAGAATAGAACATTCTTAAAAATATAGTTTTAACATCGCCTACTGATTTAGGGTGCTGGTACACAGGATTCCTATTAGCTGATTAACACCGAATAAGTGCTCAATGATTTTTTTCTGGGAAAATATAAAAGGCAAAGCTGTCTTTAGGAGATATAGAAAGTATTGATACATTAATAACCATATGAAGAATTAAAATATAATCAATTATTATTTACTAATAAAGGCATCATGCCTTATTGGTTTTATAGAAGAGTTCTAGTAAACTCTAAATAATAAATGAGCAAAATACAGAAGGTGCAGAACAAATGAACAAATACATATGTCCTCAGGGCTAGTCTATGGTCATTCTCAAGCAGATAAATTGGAGGGTGATTATTTGTACTGAAATAGTTTTGCTTTAGTAATTGAATCAACCTACATGAGTTTACTCCAAATTTATTTTATAGATGATACATTTCTTAAGTATTTTAGAGAAAATGCTGATGGCTTTTATGTTCATTGTTGTCTCACTTCAAACTCATCATTTCTAAAATGAAATCCCTATATTTGCCTTCACATCAGTACTACTTCTTTCCTTCCAAATCATTCTCTTCTTCTAAGGTGCATGGGGTAGTGGAAAAGACATAGAATTTGGGGTCAGAGCAATGGGCTTTTGTCCTGACTGATCATTTTTACTGGGCACCCTTGGGCAAGGTATGACTTCTCTGACTCTCATTTCCCACTTCTGAAAAATAAAATACAGAAGCAATAACTACAGCCTAAAAAGTGAAACACAAATGTCATCCTCCTGCTGATTGATGTTTATTCTCCAATATTTCTATTGGCCAATGACCTAGACTTCAATCATTAACTTCTTTTTTGAATTTACATCCTCCCCTTCCTTCAGGCTATAGTGGGTTACCATGGCTACTTCTTCTTTATTCATCCTGCATACCACATCAAGGTATATCTTTCTGAAGCACAGGCTTGGAGAAGGAAGATATCTACTATAAAGCTTTCTTTCTTGACTCCCTGTGATTTCAAATTTTATAGCCTGATAATATTAACCAGAGATGGGATGAAAGATGTGAATTTCTGGGGTACAGAAAAATACTAAAGCTTCTAAACTGCTAAAAATTGAACAACAGATTTACTAAGTTCATATACATACATATATGTGAATGTGTGTGTATGTATATATATACACACGCATTCACATACAAGTGTATATATATATATGTATGTACACATGTATATATATGTATACACCCACACACGCATATATATACTTATTCATAAAATAAGAATATGGGTTTCTTAAATGTTCTCCAAAGAATAAAGTAATGGCAAGTTAGAGTTATGGCAATTGCTTGAACTGCTTAGACATCTTTACCAATCATCAAAACAACCAATACTTATGAAGCAACTATATGTGCCAAGTATTATTTTAAATTCTGGGGATAAATTAGTAAGCATTGCTTCCATAGAGCTGACAGTGTAGAAGACTGAAAAACATTAATCCCACAACCACACATCAATGTAAATTACAATTGGGATAAGTAACATCAGTATATGACAGACATTCATAGGGAAATTTGTTGTAGTCAGGGAGACCAGATAAATCTCAGAACAAGTAATAACTGGGGTGAGTTATATAACAATAGCAAACTTAAACAATACCTTGGGTTTGGAATGGGAGGTGAGAATAAAGAAAAGTATTACAGACAGAGGGAAGAGCAAGCACAAAGGCCCTGTTGTAGTCAAAATGAGGAGTTTGAGGAACTGTAAGAAGTTAAATACAGTTGGAACACAAAGAGTGAGGTAGACTGTGACATTAAAAAGCTAGAGAAGAAATTAGGGGCTTATATCAATGAAGATGCAGTTACTGGTAATAGAAACCACTCTAGCTAGTTTAAAGAAAAGGCACTTATTAGTTGCCAGAATTTCCAGAAGTCAGGGAGCTGAGCTTGAATGCCCCACAGTTAAGAGAAATCCAGACAGGGGAAATTTCAGGAAAAAAATCCTTGGTTTCCATCACCAATTGCTTAACATTCACTCAGCCAGAGGCTGAATATCAGGATCTCCATTATAGCTGGTCCATCACATTGTTTAACAAAAGAACTGTACAACCTTGCTCTATTCCCACACACCTCCCAATACCAGGAGAGAGGATCTGCTTGGAGGGAGCCAACCACACATCTATATAAACTAGCAGCATGGACATATGGGAAATTTTGGTTTGGAATTCTACCTCAGGAAGGCAGGATTGACAAAAGGAAGAATAATCATAACAGAAAGGGGAAGAGGTGTCCACAGGTTTAGGACATTAAAAAATGACAGATGCCATAGAGAGACAAAGTCTAACTGGAGATACCTATTTGTGAATTGTTGAAGTTGTTACTGTAATTGAAGCTGAGGACCTGGATGAGGATATATGGCGAGACTGTAAGTGTGAGATGGTAGAATATTCTCTCTATATTCATTTGACAAGCACTGTGTTAGCACTATGAGTTGATAATCAAGTTGGAAAAATAGCTTCCAAACAGGTAATTATGACAAAATACAACAAAGCTACAGTAATATTGTAGAAGAATAGAGAGCATTGCTCAGGCAGAGAGCATTCACATAACAAAGAAACTCAAGAAAATCTATCTCCGTATCCTTCTTATTCATTCTTCCAATTGTCAACTAGAGAGCAACACTTGGGTATTTCATCCACACTTCACTCTCAACATTTCCAAAATTATACTTACTATTTTTCTCCCTCCATTGCACCTATTTGTTCCTTTTTATGCATTTACAATCACAACCAACTCCCAAGTCATTGTGCAAGTTGAAATCTGGAAATCACACTTAGCCTCCTTTCCTCACTCCCCACATTCAACAAATCAACAGGGATTTTATTCCATTACACAACTACCTCCCAAATCTGGCACCTCCCCTCAATCCTTACACTAGAGCCTCATGTCAACAGCTATTGCAGAAGCTGAGATTTGGTATCTCCACAACAAAATCACTCTAGTGCAGGAGTCAACAAATTTTTCTCTTTAAAGGGCCAAATAGTAAATATTTTTGCCTTTGTGAGCCAGAAGATCTGTGTCATAAGAACTCAGCTCTGCTGCATATTGAGAGAGAGGAACAAAGCCTTAAATCATAGAAAGAAATCTGGAGTGTTGCAAATTCTAACACAGCAGACAAGATAACTTTGCAGAGAGAGGTCCATCTCACACTTTCCTTGAAATCATGTTAAGCAGATAATTCTGAGTGAGCTATACTTTGTAATGTCTTTGTGAAGAATTATGTGACCCACCTTCTCCAGTATACCACAAACCCTAGCCTGGTTTTATATGAAGAAGCATTGATAATTTAAGAGAACACATGCTATAAGCCAGAACAATTTAATGTTCTGTAGCAGTAAGTACATTTATTTGTAATGTGGGTTATCTTCTTAAGTCTTGGGACAACTCCTTCTATGTGTCCTGGGTCTGACATCATGTTAGGTCATTTCACAGTTGTTAGTGCTGGGGAAATACTCAGAAAGAAGACAGACTAGGAGAAACAGAATTTAACACTTACTATATGATCAAATGGTAACATCTGTACTATTCTAATCAAATGCCTCTGGGCTTGGGCAATGAGGGCAAAGTTTCTCTCAATGGATTTGTTTTTGGACTGCCATTTCTCTCCTTTGAAATACAGTGAGTCATTGAAGTCGGTGTGATTGGTGTCCTGCCCTGGTATGCCACCCAGATACTCTTCTTTTTTTTTTTTTTTAATTTTATTGGAGTATAGTTGATTTTCAATGTTATGTTAGTTTCAGGTGTACAACATAGTGATTCAGTTATACATGTACATATATTCATTCTTTTTCAGATTCTTTTTCCATATAAGTTATTACAGAATATTGAGTAGAGTTCCCAGTGTTATACAGTATGTCCTTGTTCGTTATCTATTTTATATATAGTAGTGTGTGCATGTTAATCCCAAGCTACTAACTTATCCCTCTTCCCCACATTTCCCCTTTGGTAACAGAAAGTTTGTTTTCAAAATCTGTGAGTCTGTTTCTCTTCTGTAAATAAGTTCATTTATATATATATATATTTTAAATTACTCTCCACATACGAGTGATATCATGTGATGTTTTTCTCTGTCTGACCACCCAGATACTCTTTAGATGTCCTCCTGCACCCTTCCTCCAGAGGCTGTCTAATCAGCTGCTAAAGGCTCATAGCTCCCCTGTTCTCAGGAGAAGCACCCTCACCTGAGCAGTACCCACTTTGCTGGGGATATTTTATCATGCCTGTTCCACTCCCTTGTCTCACGGTGGGACCAATGCAGTGGTACAGTTGACACAGAAGGGCTCCCTGTGGTACTGGGCTGAGGCTAGACTGCACATTAGACCTACTTTTGCTCAGCTCCCTTTCCTGACCCATCTTGCTTCCCTCCTTCCCTTTCATCTGAGGACATCTTTTAATAAATCACAGGAATCTTAGTCTCAATCTCAGATTCCTCCACTTCTAAAACTCAGACTTAGGACAGTTGTGGACAAAGTGAAGAGTCCTAGGAGAGAAGCTGGAAGAGCAGGAACCATAAGAAGAACTTAGTCAACTGTAAATTCATGAGAAAATAGGGGTATCATGGTAAGAAATGAAATCATTTATGTTTATAAACTCATTCATCAATATTAAATGCTATTCAATGCTCATTAATCTTTGGACTTAAAACTAAATATTGTGTTTCTAAAATTAAATTCAGATAATTATATAAAGATATACCACATATGCATAATAAAGAAATCATGAGGATTTAGAATATTTTGGAACTCTTTCTCCTTTTCTTTTTTTCTCTTTTATTTTAAAAACTGTTAATAGCTAGAACACTGGTTATGCCTGTAAGGCTAAGCCTGGTATTAGCAGATGAAGCAGAATGTTCTCAACACAATTTTTCCTTCTAAGAATTTTAAAACAGCCAATTACCTGGTTTCTTGTTTCTTCTAAAATCTTGTAGTTATGAAATAATTTTCAAAGAATTTGGTTTATCTCTTTGCATTGAAAGAATCCCTGTAAGTAAAGAAAGGAAACATTCCTGTCAAAACTCTGGGTCCACTCAGGACTAATGGAGTTGCTTTGTTTCTCGGCAAAACCTTTCACTCTCAAACCAGCTGCTAAAGTTGAATACCATGGATGATTCTTTCAAAGTGATTCTGAAAAGCGATTTTGATTCCATATGCTGGAATCCAAATTTCTTCAACTTTACACACAAGATCAGAGCTCCACTTCTTAATAGCCATATAACTCTATAAAGAATTACCCTTGATTTCTCTGATAGATCATCACTGCAGAAGGAACTAAAAAAGGTTTCATGAAAGCATTCCACCTGTATTGCTGGCAGATGACTTATAAATGTCGCACAGACACGGGCCTACTACTGGCTCACAGAAGAAGTTAAATAAATGGCTGAACATCTGCTGGTAAATACACAGCAAACAAAAAATGCAATCCAGTGCCAAACATGTGCATGGGGTGGGCCTCATCTCTTCTCATAAACCAAGCAATGTGCTCTGCTAATCGTTAGCGAAGTTATTGATTTTAGATGTGTATCACACAGCTATAATTTTTTCAGAGAGTAGACCACATAAGTTGTTCTTTTTCTAGTTGTTTCATTTTGTCTTCTTCCAAAAGTCTGTAAATTGACGACCAGGACAAAAATTATAATTGACATCGTCTGTGGGAAATATTTCATAAAACAACAGCCCCAGATGTAGGATTAAAGCCATGTGGTAGTAAAATACCCCACTGAAAAAGGGCCAGGTTCCATGATTTCTTACAAAAACAGATGTGCTCTCACTCCCCTCTCCTTGTTTTTCAATGCGTTTTTTTTTTCTTTTTTTACTCCAAATAATTCCTCCCCACAACTTTTTTTTCTCTCTCTCTTCACAATTGCACTAGAGCGAGTTCATAAATGGATTACAGATGCAGGCTTGTACTTCAAAATCCTAACTGTCACAGTCTCTGAAATAAAATAAGTGAAACATTTGGGGAAATTACATTGAACTACGGTAAACGTAATGAGAATTATGCAAACATATCTGCTTGTCATTTGTCTAGCATCTTGGGGCATGAACCGATGATCTCCCGGACAAGGCAAACTGTAGACCAGAGAGTAGGAAGTCTGTCCAAGGTGCAGCAAGAGGGCTGACTCCTTCTGAAAGCCTCTTGTTCTATCAGGAAAGTTTTTACCTTTGGGGTTTAGATGAGTTTGTGCAAGGCCTCACATGTACTGTCTTACTTGAGGTGAGATTTTTGGATAGAGACAGGGTGCAGAAAAATAATAACCCTTTGTATCTCAGCCTCTATTAGTTCAAGTTCCTTTTAGGTGCATTATTGCTCTAAAATTCCCCTTTTGGAAATGTTGGGAACCACAAGAGTGGGATTCTAGGGCACAGCACAAATAATCTATGTTGTTTGATAACTAATCTAAAAGGGCTGTGAAAACCTTGCACACAAACAAGATTCTGCCAGCGATCTCGGTGTCATATGGAATCCATTGCAATATCGCTGATTATAATTAATTAATTCAGCATTTATACTGCATCTCAGCCTCAACCTCCACTAATGTGCCAAGATGGCACAGTATTAGAAGGCTGTAGTACAGTGTAAAAAGTCTAAGTTCCCATCATGTGTCACTGCTAAGATTTCAACAGAATATCTACACTCTCCAACCATCCCCTTTCAGCCCCTCATATACTAAAGCAAACAGTACTTAATTTTGTTTAAATACAAGAGGGACCTAACTCCAGTTTCCTTGCATTATTTTTTAAAAATCTCTCTTCTTAGGGTTGAGTGAAGACTAGAACTCAGGTACCAGCTGAACTCCAGGAGACTGGAGCTGAGTAATAACTCAAGAAGATCATTTTGACTCTCCCGCTTTAGCATCCTCCCTTCTGCCAGTTCCTCAGATGCCCAGCTCAGGGCCAAACATCTTTGTTTGTGTTCTGTGGGAATCCATTAAAGGAGAAATGAAAAGGGCTAGGGGTACAGCATGAGGCAAGAGTGAGGAAAAAGGGGAAAGGCAGGTCTATGATTCTTCCCCAGGCACCAAAGACAAGTCAGACATTTTTCTCTGAATCTTTATGATTTTTTTCTTTTATTACTACAGAGATGAAATGAGAAGTAAGAACACTGTCGGAAAACTGCAAAAATAAATGATTGATCCGTCCCAAAGAAAGTTTAGTGTATTGCCTAAGGGGTGGTGAGTGGAGAGAAAATAAATGGAGAAGCCAAATCTAGTGCGTTATAAATGCAATTCATTGGCCACTTATCACATAATTGACACCAGGGTTAATGGATTTACATTTCTAGCATACTGTCTTCTCAAAGCCCCATGGAGGAGATATTATTATGGACTTTACAAATGATGAAACTGAAGCTTAACTTCACTTAAGCTTCTTGTCCAAAATCATGCAGCAAATAGATAAAAGAGTCAGTTCCATGGAAGTACCAACACTATCCTGATCTCTTTGACTCCACATCCACATTCTTACTATTCTGACTTTCTACACTACACTGCTTCTCAGTTTTGGCTTCAGATATTTCTATTAGTGCAGTTTATCATGACTCTAAATTATCTAGAAACTTCAACCTTGCTCTCTCTATATAGTATATTTGTATATCATAGTGCTTGGGTTCTAACTTTTCTGGGTGAAATGCTGCAGGACACATCTAAGTTTGTGCCAAGAATGCATTTTCTAAATTTTTTTTTATTGTAATAAAATACGTGTAACATAAAAGCCAGTTTTATGCCATTTTAACTATTTTAAGTATGCAATTCAACGGCATTAATTACATTCACAATGTTATACAACTATCACTACTCTTTCTAAAACTTTTCCACCATCCCAAACAGAAACTCTGTACCCATTAAACAATAACTCCCCATTTCCCCCTCCTTCCAACACTTAGTAACCTCTAAACTACTTTCTGTCTCTGTGAATTTGGCTATTCTATATATTTCATATCAATGAAATGATTTTTTTTGGTCTTGTTTATTTCACTTAGCTTAGTTCACCCAAGTTGTACCATGGATCAGAATTTCATTCCTTCTTATGTCTGAATAATATTCCATTGTATGGATATACCACATTTTGCTTATCCATTCATCTACTGATGGACAATTAGGCGTTTCACTTTTTGTCTACTGTGAATAATGCTGTAGTGAAAATTGGCCTAGGTATTTCTTTCAGTCTCTGTTTTCAATTCTCGTGGATATATACCTCGGAGTAGAATTGCTGGGGTTTATGGCAATTCTATATTTAACTTTTTGAGAAACTGCCAAACTGTTTTCCACTGCAGCTGTACCATTTTACCTTCCCACCATCAATGTACAATGTATTTCCGTTTTAAAAAATTATCATAGGCTTCCTAGTAGGTGGAAGTGATATCTCACTGAGGTTTTTTGTTTTTTGGTTTTTGTTTTGTTTTAAATTTATTTATCTTTGGCTGCATTATCTTCGTTGCTGTGCGCAGGCTTTTCTCTAGTTGCAGCGAGCGGGGCTACTCTACGTTGCGGTGCTTGGGCTTCTCATTGCGGTGGCTTCTCTTGTTGCATAGCACAGGTTCTAGGCACACGGGCTTCAGTAGTTGTGGCTCACAGGCTCAGTAGTTGTGGCTCACGGGCTCTAGAGCGCAGGCTCAGTAGTTGTGGTGCACGGGCTTAGCTGCTCCACGGCATGTGGGATCTTCCTGGACCAGGGCTCGAACCCATGTCCCCTGCATTGGCAGGCAGACTCTCAACCACTGCTCAACCAGGGAAGCCCCTCACTGAGGTTTTGACTTGCATTTCTCTGATAACTAATGATGTTGAGTATCTTCTCATATGCTTGCTGGGAATTTGTTTACCTTCTTGGAGAAACGTCTATTCAAAGCCCTTTCTCCATTTAAAAAAATTGATTTGCTTGTCTTTTGGTTGAGTTGTAGGGTATATATATATATATATATATATATATATATATATATATTCTGGGTATTAAACCTTTCTCAAATATATGATTTGCAAATATTTTCTCCTTTTATTTATATACTCTTTTTTCTTGATAATATCTTTTAATGCACAGTTCTTTAAAATTTTGATGAAGTCCAATCTATCTATTTTTCTTTTTTGTGCTTTTAGCATCATATGTAAGAATCCATTGTCAAATTAAAGGTCATGAAGACTTATGCCTATGTTTTCTTCTAATAGTTTTATGATTTGGGCTCATATAGATAGTTGCTGATCCACTTTGAATTAATTTTTGTATATGACATGAGGTAAGAGTCCAATGTCATTATTTGCAAGTGGATATCCAGTTGTCCCAGCACTATTTGTTGATGAGAGTGCATTTTGATTCAGATATCAAATCAGGGTCTGAGGACTGAAATTAGGGGATCAAGAATTAAAGCTGTTATGTCTCTAAGGAGTACTTTATTCACCAAGGGGGTCATATTGACAGACATTTAATACAATAACTATATAATTCAATAACCATTCTAGTCAAACACTCAATTCTTTTCTGATTTTCCCCAGAAAGATCATGGAAAGTTTTGAAATTATAAACCACAACCACAAAGTGTTTTTGTGGTCACAAATGCTTGATTAGGGTGTTAAAAAATCTACAAGGAAGAGAGAAAATGACCTCAGCAGCAGAACAGGAGATAGGAAAAAGAAGTTCTAATGGGGACTTTTGGAAGGGGAAGCCCTCCCTGTTGTCAATGGGCTCTAATTCTTATTTTACAAGAAGAGCATATAAAATTGGTCTTGACTTGGACTGGTGAAAATTTGACCTGGTTAGTAGGGAAGGTTTTCTGAAGTGAGCAGATATCTGAACAGATAAGCCACTGAATTCCTAATAATCAATCAACTTAGTAAGAAAAGTACAGCCCTGAGTGGAACAATGAAGAAAGGACTCTCACCCTACTCAAGAAGGAGATGAAGAGTAAGGATACATATCAGTGAATTTGCTCACACCATTTCTGTATTTCTAGTGTAGCATGGAAGCATCAAATTGAGAAATTGTGGCAAGAACCAACACACGGGTTGGAAAAATGGTATCCTGGGATCATTTCACACTGCAAGCTATCAGATCTTGAACAGCAAGACTCACCTAGACCATGTCTGGTGATGGGGGCTGTGTCTTCCCTGCAATTGGCTCAGAGTCAGGAGTCTTGAGTCTGAACACAAAGGGAAGTAAATCAGCCAGCCATGCTGGGCTGACGTAGCAGAAGCAAACAGAAGAGGGTACAGCCCTGTTGGAAAGAAGGCCAGAAACACCTTGCTCCCTGCAGCCATGGCAACTGCTTATCCTATCTCTCTGTGAAAATGGATATCAGGTAAAACCTTTTATTTTTGAAGTCAGTCCTACATTACATTTCTAACTTCTGTTTTCCCAGAGCTAAGGATTTCAAAATCACATACCAGGAGTGTAAAAACAGGACTAAGAGTTGAATTACCACAAAATTTGGTGACAATTTATTTCAAGAAATGGTGGCAATAGAAAGGACAATTTCAAATTCTGTCAGTGGTTCATGGTTATCACACATGGTCATCTATTTATGTCACTTATAGCAAAAAAGAAAACAGTATGAAGGAACAGAGAATCAAGAAATATCACGTTGTGACTCTCTTAGATATAGTAGATGAGTCTGAGGCCCTGGGTTTACATTCTTCCAATCCACTCGGTGTCTGAATCAAGGCAGCAGCTGTTCTGGGGGAAAAAAAAAGTGTTAGAAATACAAAGAGTTGGTAGAGTTGTCAGAAAGAGAAAGACTTTCAGGACACGAAGTGACGAGACTAAAAAGTTTGCATCATACCTTAATGTTCCATTGCTTGATATTTATATATCTATATTGCTGATTAGAGTTTCCTAGTCAGCTTCAGATTTTCACCAGGTCCTTGCAACACTTGGGGAGCTATACTTAGTGAGACAATATGTTGAAATATATTGATGTTTCATTGAACATCCACAGAAACAAATTTTCTTAAATGTCAATACTTTTTTGTGTGTTAGTAGGGCTTCATCTCTCATTTAAAACAAAATGGCCCTCATTTGAAAACCAAATATCAAGGAAAAATAAACTCATGAAAGAGGCAGGAATACTTTGGTATTGGCTATTTCAAAACGTGATGAGAAGTGACCTGAGAGGAAATATTTTTATTTTCTCTTCACCAATAGTTAAAACAGTAAGTAAGGCTGGAAGAATTGTTGAGCCCTGAGTCTTAGCTCCTTTGCACCAGGGTTTCCTTGTTCACACCCAGCCAAGTAAAACAAGATTAACTTTCTTGAAACGCTGTTTTCATCTCATTACTTCCCGATTCAAAACTCTTAATTTCTTCTCTATTGGTCATTAGAGAATGTCATTAATAATACATTTTTAGTACTAAAAGAGATCTAAATATATATTTAATCCAACCATCTGTCCCTTTGACAAAAAGGAGAAACAAATTCCCAGAGAAACTAAGTGAATCATTCAGGTCACACAGTTAGTTATTGAGGGATCCAGGCCTAGAACTGGTTCTGACTTCCATTCATGGACTTTTTTTTGGAATTTCATCACCTCAGGGTATGCAGAACCCCACAGCAAGACTCCGTGTTCCCTTTCAGCTTTATAGTCAGTGCTTATCTCCTCTAAATTGCCCTCCTTACAGTTCTTCAAATAGCCCCAGGCCTGAAATATCTTCCCTTATTTTTTTTCTCTATTCAAATGTCTTCCCATGTTAAAATAAGGCTGTAGCCTTATTTCCTAGGAATTCTTCCTGAGCAACTCCAGTCTCAGGAACAATTAATATTAGTTACACTCATTTGCCATGTTTCCCACTTACTTTTATGTATATATAAAAGCTTATGACAAACATAAGGCTGTAAACTTTCAGAAATAACTTTTTTCTTATATATCTCTATATCCATAATCACTCTATCACATTATTTAAATATTTAGAATACATTTATATTTGCCAAATGACACAAATGAATGGATAATATTGTGGATTTCTTCTGTTGTATGTATATAAGAAGTCTCAAAATTCCATAAAATGCAAAGTTGTAATATAAACAACATCACTCTATCTTTTGGGCTAAAATTAGGATGATTATACATTTGCTGTTGGAATTTTTCTTTATAGAAAGTTGAGATGGGTATAAGTAAGGAGTGCTTTTAAGAGAAAGGATCTAAGATTAAAAGGTTAAGAGACTTAACCAAAATCAAGTTTGTTTCTAACTAAAGTAAAAATCCAAGGCTTTTAGGGCTTTCTGTCTATTCTCCCCAACCTTTCAAACTTACTTTCATAAATTCTTCTTTTACAGAATTAGACTCACAGTATCCTTTTGAAACCCAGTGGTTATGTGGCAACCAGATCATTCTCACTATGTGTCAGTTGGTACCTCACCAATGTCCTCTATTTAAAATGATGTTATGCACACAGACAGATTTCAAATGAATGGAGATATCACTAGTTTTGCTGTTTTGGCCAAAGTTCTTAGCACCAGTCTTGTACTTTAATCTGCCACTACGGTTTAGTTCCCATAGTTACCAAAGATGAAAATCCCATTGTTACTTAAGATGAAAATCAGCTGGACACATAGTGCATATTTTCAGCAGACCATTTATATGAACAAATGCCAAAAATCTGCTAAAAAACAAAATTCAACTGGGTAAAGTTAAAGACCTAATTGGCTTTATTCAGTGATTCATAAATTGGGCAGCATCCCATCTAGCAAATAGAAAGGCACTTGGAGGAGCTGTACAAAATGGAATACTTTTATAGGCAGAAATAGGAGAGGTATAAGGAAAGCGCAGATTGTTTCAGGCAAGGTCATCTTCTTTTAGGGGACAAAAGGGGTCTATCAGGTAGATTACCTCACTAGGGCTGACCAGAAAGTGCCAAACTGACCAATTAAGATTACATTCCTGGAGGAGGTTGAAACTGCAGTTAAGTTAGGTATTGTCTCCATTTCATGATGTGGACTTAGCACAAGTGACTCTGTTTTGGGCCTGTTGTCTCCTTTTTAACAGTATAGGTTAAAATCTCCTTACAAGTTGCCCATCACCTTATTCAGCAAAGCAGCTTCATTTCTGGGAATAAAAGGGAAGAGACTTGACAGAAGAATCGGAAATGTTGATGATCAAATGAATTCTACAGAAGAGAGAACTAGGAAAGTGACAAATCTATAAATGGTTTTGAAAATGAATCTTATCAAGGGAAGGACCAATTCTCTTCATCAGGAAAATGGAAGAATGGATAGAGAAATTTTTTGAAATATGTGGAGAGTTTAGACAAAAGCAAAAATTCAGCTTTTTAATAGATAATAAATATATTTATTTATATATATCTACATCATTCTGTACTGGTAACTCTATATTTGTCTTTCTACTTATCAAAACTAAGGCAGTTTCAACAAGGTTAATTTAAATAAGTCTTCCCCAAGGTTTAACTGGGAATGGTTTAGTAATATTTCTCCCATGATCCATGTGATCTTCACATGATTGAGTCAGTTAATGATCACATGAGAACCAGCTGAACCTCAAAAAAGAGGCTGACACTTGTTATATAGTGACAGATTATTAGGAGATATTAAATAATATGTTTTTCCTCACTTCCTATTTGCATGTAATCAACACCAACTTAAGCTGTGGGACATTACGTCCAATTACCCGAAAGAGAGGCAGAGTTAAAAAATAATAATAATAATTTCAATCAGATTCCCAGCAGGAAACAAATATTTGAAGAGACTTTTATGAAGGAAGTACAGATGACCCTTGAACAACACTGGTTTGAACTGTGTGGTTTCACTTATCATGAATTTTTTCAGTAAATACATACTACTGTATGTATTTATACTGTATTTTTATATATATATATATATATATATATATATATATATATACTGTATTACACAGTCTGTACTTAGTTGAATCTTTGAATGTGGTTACCACTCTATGGAGGGTTGACAGGAAAGTTATACACAGATTTTCAACTGCAGGGCTGGGGTGGTGGTGTTGTTGGGTGTCAGTGCTCCTAACCCCCACATTTTTTTAAAGGTCAATTGTGAGTACACAGGTCAGTATTGGGTTGAGGAAACCAACAAAAGATGTGAAAGCACCAGGAACAACACTGAGGAGATCTTGTGAGCCGTAGGCTTGTTATTCCCCCAGCAAGAGCAGTGCAAGGCGTTACTATGACCATGCCTAGAGGAATGGAGTCACTGCTAGGACTATGGCCTGGCAGGGAGTGAGGAAAGAAAATAATTACCCTAACATCTTTCTCCTGGTTCTTTCTAAAGAACTTCCAGTCTTTTGTAAATGTATTCCATGCCTAAACCCAGTAGGAAGCCAGAGGGCATGAAAACACAAATGTTGCAATTTGTAGAAGATAGTTTTCTGGGGTAAAGATTAGTACAGAAAAAAAATTTAAGAGGGGCAAAAAGAGAATAAACAGCACACCTGGATTTTAAGTCCTACAACTTTTTCCTAAAAATCTAATTTGGACTGCAGTTTCTGGGAAAATAGAGTAGACATACTTTTCCCCATTCCCCCCACTAAGTATAATTTTAAAGTCTGGACACATTACTTTCTCTCTCTCTCTTTCTCTGTCTGTCTCTCTCTCTTTCAGACACACACACACACAGCACACACACACACACACACACACACACATCTGAAAACTGTAGAAAATAGGGAACTCAGGACACAAGAAGCTACATGATGATGAGTTCCCTGTTTTCTTTTTACTTCATATATCCCAAATTTGGAGCTGATGAATCTGTCCAGAAAGGTCAATCATTGCAGAAAAAAGAGCCACAATGAAACTCTTCTCTTTCTAGCCAAAGAAAGGGGCAACGTAGCAAGACCAAAAAAAAAAAAAAAAACTCTAAGTTAATGACAGGTCTACTCTACCATATTAAAAAACAAAACAAAACAAAACCTGTTATCCCACTCCAACCCATACTGGCAAAGACTGAGTGGTGAGCTGAGATATCCAACCTCACTGGCTGTAACAAGGCATCTCAAAACTTTTCTTGGGTTTTAGTCAGAGAAGACTAAGTAGTAGGCAAAATATTCATCCTTCGCAACGATAACAAGCTTCCTCTTCCCCCAAAATGGCTGTGATGGACAATTGGAGAGCCAGGACTTCCATCCCCACCAGCACTAACTAAGTGCCTCAACTGTCCCTGCTGGGGTGATGTGAGAAGGAGACCCAGTAGAGAGTCAGGACTTTCACTGCCATCAAAAATATACCTATCCCTCCACTATGGTGTCTGTGAGGCCACATGGAGAGCAGTACTGATGCATTCACTACTCCCTCCAACCAGGGACATATTAGTAGAGGCCAAAGAGGAAGCCAAAATTCCTACCCCACCAAGAAACAATGAGGGGTGGAGTTATCAGTGGAGACCCAGACTTCATTACTTCCACCTGGCTGTAATGAAGTGGTGCCTCTTCTTCCCATATCAAAGTTGTGTCAGAACAAGCCAACTAAAATTAAAAGTTTAAATAATATCCAGAGTCTCATAACATAAAGTCAAGATTTCAGTTGAAAATTATTCATTACACCAAGAACAAAGAAGATCTTCAAACTGGATGGAAAGACAATTAACACAAGATGACAGAGATATTATAATTATCTGACATAGATTTTAAAGTAGCCATGATAAAAAAAAATGCTTCAAGGAGCAATTATAAGCCACTTGAAACAAATGAAAAAAAATTAAAAGTCTCAGAGATGAAATAGAAGCATAAAGAAGAACCAAATGGAAACTGAACAAAATAAAAAACAAAGAAAAGAAGCTCTGTGAGTAAGCTCAACAGTAAAATGGAGAGAACATTAAAACTAAAAGGCAGGCTGTCAGAATGGGTTAAAAAACATGACCTAGTTATATGCTGTGTAAAAGAAACTCACTTTGCATATAACATTATATAGGGATTGAAAGTAAAAGGATGGAAACAGGTATGTCAAGAAAGCACCAATTAAAAGAAAGCATGAGAGATTATATTAATATTGGTTAAATTAGACTTTAGAGTGGAGAAAATTATCAGAGGTAAAGAGGGATTTATATAATAATACAAAGGCCGATCTTCCAAGAAAACTTATCAATCCTAAATACATATGCACCAACAACATAACATAATTGTAAAATAGGTGAAGCAAAAGCCAATAGAACTGAAAATATAAGTAGACAAATCCATATTTAGAGTTGGAATGTTCAATACCCCTTTCTTAAAAATTAATTTAAAAAACTACACAGGAAATCAGAAAGGATATAGAAAAACTCAACAACATCATCAATCAACAGTGTCTAATAGATATTATATTTATAGAACACCCCACTCAACAACAGTAGAATACACTTTCTTGTCAAGTGCTCACAGACATATACCTAGATAAACCATTTCTTTGATCAAAAAACAAACTTCAAAATTTTAATAAATCTGAAATAATATAGTGTTCTCTAACCACAGTGGAACCAAATTAGAAGTGGATATCAAAAAGATAACACAAAAAATTACAAACACTTGGAAACTAAATCAAAACTACAAATTATACCATTAGTCAAATAGGACGTCTCAGGAGAATTTTTAAAAATACATAAAACTAAATGAAAATCAAAACACAACATGTCAAAACATAGAATATCAAATCAAAAAGCTAAAGCAGTACTGAGAGCAAAATTTGTTGCACCAAATTCATGCATTAGAAAAGAGAAAAAGACTCAAAACAGTCATTTAAGCTCCCATCTCAAGGAACAAAAAGGAACAAACTAAATCCAAAACATCAAGAAGAAAAGAAATAAGAAAATCAAATTGAAAACAGAAAAACAATATAGAAAACTCAATGAAGCAAAGTTCTTTTCTTTGGAAAATTTGATGAAATTGACAAAAAATATAGCAAGAATAACAGAGGAAAAGAGAGAAGACACAAATACCAATATCAGGAATGAAGCAGGAGATAGCACTACAGATCCTGTAGACATTAAAGGGATAATAATATAATACTAGGAATATCTATACACAAATAAATTTGACAATTTAGACAAGGTAGACTAATTCCTTGAAAACCAAAACCCACCCAATATGAAATAGATACCTTGAATTCCCTATAGCTATTAAGAAAATTGAATTTGTAATTTAAACTCTCAAAAAAAGAAATCTCTAGGCCCATATGATCTCTTTGGATAAATCTACCAAGCATTTCAAGAAGAACTAACACAGATTTTACACAATCTCTTCTGGAATATAGAAGAGGAGAAAACACTTTTAACTCATTTTGTGATATTAGTATTATCCTGATATCAAAACCAGACAAAGACAGTACAAAATAAAAAATAAACAAATAAAAATATAGACCAATATCCTCCATGAATATAGATGGATATATATTCATTTGTCCTTAACAAAAAGAAGTCAAAAGAACTAAGTGATATATGAAAAGAATTATACACCATGACAAAATTAAGTTCACTCCAGGGCTGAAAGGCTGGCTCAGTATTCAAAAATCAATCAGTGTAATCCATCATATTAATGAACTAATAAAGAAGAATCATATGATTATATCAATTGCTAAGTAAAAATAATTTGAAAAAATTCAACAACCATTCATGATAAAAATTATCAGAAAATATAACAATAGAGGGGAATCCTCTATTTGGGAAAAAGTCAAGGGTATCTGCTTTCATGACTCTTATTCAACATAGTGCTGGAGGTCTTAGCCAGTGAAATAGAACAGAATCCATCAATATATTGGGTTCACTGTTAGTCTTTACTCCTGATTAGTTTTTCAATTCTATGGATTTGTTCCATTTTGAATATTTCTAATCTGTAATTTCAATGGGATTTGGAGATATTAACAAGCACTCTGAACTATCTTGAACCATCCTAATGCTTTCAGATTTCATGACAAATAATTTATAAATTGTGCCCCAATGTCTTTATTCTGAACAACTCTAACCTCTGGACACTAAATCCAAAAACTTTTTAGTTACAGAAAAAATATGCAAAATTCAATACTCAAATTCCTGTTAGGTGTGGGAAGATTAACTTCTAAAAATCGTACCTAACTACAGCAAGTTATTTTCTTATGATTTCTGTTTTCCAGCTCATTTTAGATTGGTGCTCATCATCCTTTCCCCATTGCTCATTACCACTTGGCACCACTGAAAAATGAGAAAAAAAAATACGTTGTCATCAATGTGGCATATTCCTCATAATAGAGTAAATATTCATATAATGTCACAAAATTTCAATTTCATATAATATCTGAAGATCATATTCCTATGTTAATTTTAATGCTTTTTCCGTGAAGTAGTAATTTGGAATTTGTCAAAGTCCTCATTTTGATGAAGGAAGAGACATAATATATTCATACAAACAAGAGACCAAAACAAAGGTTTCATCTAGCAGAGAGAGTTGAAGTGGAATCCAGAGGGTCATGA
Organism: Globicephala melas; assembly: GCF_963455315.2. NCBI lineage: Eukaryota > Metazoa > Chordata > Mammalia > Artiodactyla > Delphinidae > Globicephala > Globicephala melas. The sequence goes on along the minus strand of NC_083328.1, from coordinate 52,586,440 downwards.
GTTTCCAATGGTATTGTGTTTTCAGTTCATGATTTAGATGTGAATCTCCTGGACTAGCCTAGGAGGGAAAACCTGATCAAGGGCTTCACAATTTGTTGCTGAATTAATTTGGTCTTACAAAGGATAAGACCTTCAAACAAATATTTGAGTACAAATCAATTAATTCTGAGGCGCAGTGACACATGGTTAGGAAAGTAGGGAAGTGATACGAGAAGACAGTTAGTAAAAGATGTATTATTAAGTCACCCATTAGAGTGGTGACTCAAGATTAAATCACAAGGAAACTGTCTCTCTTTTCACTAAGAAGTGAGGGAAATGGGGTGTTTATATATCAACTTTTAGTCATTGATTCTTTACTCACATGGATGTTAATTTTTTTGGCACTTTTATTCTGCCACTCACACAAGTGAAACAACATTTACAGTTCCTGAAGAGGAAAACAATTACAAAGAGATGCAGATGCTGGCAGCTAGAAACCAGTGGAAGCTCACTGAAAGATCTAAGGGACACCAGCTGGTCACTGACAACGATGAAAATGTCTCTAGAGTTACCAAGTTTTATTATAAGGTTAAACCCTGTTTGAAAAATCAAAGACATACCCCAAATCCTGAACCCTAAGTACTGTTATAAATTATTTGACCTATTCTCAAACTCATATGGACTCCTAGAATTAAAATTCTTGTTTAGGCCCTACCCTGCAAAAGCAATTACACTTTGAAAAATATTCTAAAATTCTCATTGAAGATACATGGGGCCTAAAGACTGTTTGAGAGCTGTCTACACTCACAAAACATAGACTTGAAATATACTGTGGGTTGATTTGATCTGCTCTTTTAACAAATCAACTAAGTGCCTGTTAAATGTCAGACACTGGAGAATGCTGGGGTACAACAATTAATAAGACAAATTGACAGACACAAGTATGAACACATTATGAAGGGAAAATTTGAGGAATCGTGGAAGAAGAGTCCACTTTAGTCATATTTGCATGTAACTTTAATAAAAATATACAGGTTGAGTAAAGGAAGGACTCATTTTCATCATGCCAAAATTCTACTAATTCAAGAATTTCTTCTAAATTCAGACAGTTTTTATAGACTTCAGAAGCCCAAACTTCTGATTCTGACTCCCAAAATCTTTGGCAATATAACCTCAGTTGACTTTTATGATGCATTTCTTGCCATTTCCTAAATTAACCATTTGTTTTTATCATGCTAGTGCACCATGGCTACCAAGCACCCATTTTACATCTGTCTCTAGAATATGCCTCCCATATTCTTTAAGTCCAATGATTCTCTTCAATTTTCAGTGTTCACCTGTGACCTCTTTCAAGCAGGACTGTCTCTCTCTCCTTCAAATGTTTCTAAAAGCATATTGTACCCCTCACGTGGTATAGTATTTTGTGTGTACATGTATTATGCATGCATTTTTATACATGGCATGTATTCTTACCAAACACATGAATATACACCTACTTGGCAGAAATTAAATCCTACATTTCTTAAGAAACCTATTGTTCTTGTTACCAAATATGTGATAGACACTAAAAATTAATTATTGTTATTATTTTTATTATTTGCTAATTGACTGAAATAAAAAGAACCACTGAATAACAATCTAGAGTAGATGTCAAGGCTAGATGCCTTGTGGATGTGGATAACTCTTAAGCAGCTATTAGACCACACATCTTTTCAAGTGAGTCATTTGGAATATTTTTCAAAACATGCTCTTTGTTACAAACTATCTTGACAAAATTCCATTAAAATTGATTCAGGTTATTGGCAGAAGGAGAGTTCTTTTAAATTCTGTTTGTAGCTTAAGAAATAAGAATATTTTGCTACCTGAAGACACAAGGTTTTGCTCATCCCATTACCTAACTTTAAATATTCTGTTGAGATGCTGCCCCAAAGTAAGACCTCTTTTTATTTGCTGCAATGTTCACTCTGGCTCCAGATCCCTCAGAAAGCCAAAACCTATGAAATTATCCACAATTTTTTCTTCCCCTAGGGGAAAAATAGTCCCTCATTTTACATGGAATAATAAGTTGTCTTCATTTGCAATGAACCTTTGATTGGCATCTCTGGACCACGTTGAGATCTCTGAGGCAATTTCTTCAAAAGCAGCAGCTGCTTCAAGATTTCTCAGGGATTTCTGTTCCCCTCAGATTTGCTGCATAATGGCTGCTTTTTTTGGATTAGATCCCAGAGGCACTGTTTCAGTTATCAAAAGATGTGCCTCCATTAGGGAAAAAGAAATGCTCTAATTTAACTATGTATCTTCCATTGACAGTAGCTGAAGCAGAGCTTCTTTCTGCATTCAAAATGAGTCCTCTAGTTACTCATTTCAACTTGACTTGAGGCTTTTCAAATATGTATTTTAATTTGAAACACATTTCTGAATGTTACTGGTATCTCGTTCATGTTCTGAATTCTATGAGAGGTTTTGAAACCTTAAAATTGCTGTGAAGAATTACTTCTTTGGAGGTACATATCTGAAATGCTGGCGGGGGTAAGAGGAATAGATTTTGTGGGTTCTCATCTTCAGGATTTCAAGGGAGATCCCTCTCTCAAATATCTGAAAAGTTAGAGGGTCTTTTAGCCAGAATGAAATCAACACACATGACATAAAATGGTAGTCAAAGTTTCTATAATATCCTGGTGGGCAAAATATGACATAGTTTTATTTTTTAATTCTTTATAGATATCACATTACAGAAAGGTTTTGTTATATGTCTGTTATGCATAATAATGGAATTTTAAATAGAATTCTTAAAGTCCTGGGCAATAGTTCTCCTGAATATGCCACCAACTTTGCAAACTCAAGTTTGAAACAGAATTAAAAATCCCCACCTCTACTCAATATTCTGTAATGATCTATACAGGAAAATAATCTAAAAAAGAGTAGTTATATGTATATGTATAACTGATTAGCTTTGCTGCATAGCAGAAACTAAAACAACATTGTAAATCAACTATACTCCAATAAATGTTTCTTAAAAATCCTTACCGCAAACACATTATTCATTACTTCTAAAAATAAAATAACATGTGTGTGTCTATATGTGTATTTAAGATGTCAACAACTTTCAATTACTCAGGCTAAGAATGTTAAAGTTATTTTTACTTCTTTATTTTCTTGGTCCTCAGTCCAATCTTGGGACCTCATAATCCCAAAATTCTAGTCTGTATTAACATGCACAAAATTTTTCTCTATTTTGTTTTCTCTGCCACTGCTATAATTTGGGCATTTGTTATCTCCTAAAAATTAATATAATAATAATATTGATTATTGTAATCAGATTGGGAAAATAATGCATATGCTTTGCATATGCTTTCTAGAACATATGGAAAACACAGAAATGAGGCTATATATATATATATATATATCCTATTCATTCTCCAGAATCAAGAAACAAAACACAGACTATATTATATTTTCTTTAACTCTTATGTATGTGTATTCATATTTTTAATGACTGCACAGCAGTACATACTAAAGGTGTGTCAAAATTTATTTAATCATTCTCTTATTGCAAGAATTAGGCTGTTTTCAATTATTCCCAATTGCCTATGTTGCCCATAGACAATATTATACATAAAAATTTTTCCATATCCCTGTTTATGTCTTGTATCTAGATTCCTTGAAGTGGAATGATTTGGTAAGAGTACAAACTATTTTACTTTATTCTATTTTTATATTCTTCTCCTTTGTTTTTTTCAAAGAAAATATTCAGACATTTAGAATTTATTATGGTTTATATTTTGAGGGCTTTTTATTTTTTTTAACATCTTTACTGGAATATAATTGCTTTACAATGGTATGTTAGTTTCTGCTTTATAACAAAGTGAATCAGCTATACATACATATACATATACATATACGTATATCTCCACATATCTTACCTCTTGCATCTCCCTCCCATCCTCTCTATCCCACCCCTCTAGGTGGTCACAAATCACCAAACTGATCTCCCTGTGTTATGCGGCTGCTTCCCACTAGCTATCTATTTTACATTTGGTAGTATATATAAGTCCATGTCACTCTCTCACTTTGTCCCAGCTTTCCCTTTCCCATCCCTGTGTCCTCAAGTCCATTCTCTACATCTGCCTTTTTATTCCTGTCCTGCCCCTAGGTTCTTCAGAACCTTTTTTTTTAGATTCCATATATATGTGTTAGCATAAGGTATTTGTTTTTCTCTTTCTGACTTACTTCACCCTATATGACAGACTCTATGTCCATCCACCTCACTACAAATAACTCAATTTCATTTCTTTTTATGGCTGAGTAATATTCCATTGTATATATGTACCACATCTTCCTTATCCATTCATCTGTCGATGGACACTTAGGTTGCTTCCATGCCCTGGCTATTGTAAATAGAGCTGCAATGAACATTTTGGTACATGACTCTTTTTGAATTATGGTTTTCTCAGGGTATATGTCCAGTAGTGAGATTGCTGGGTCACATGGTAGTTCTATTTGTAGTTTTTTAAAGAACCTCCATACTGTTCTCCAAAGGAGGCAAGAATATACAATGGAGAAAAGACAGCCTCTTCAATAAGTGGTGCTGAGGAAACTGGACAGCTCCATGTAAAAGAAGGAAATTAGAACACTCCCTAACACCATACACAAAAATAAACTCAAAATGGATTAAAGACCTAAATGTAAGGCCAGACACTATCAAACTCTTAGAGGAAAACATAGGCAGAACACTCTATGACATACATCACAGCAAGATCCTTTTGACCCACCTCCTAGAGAAATGGAAATAAAAACAAAAATAAACAAATGGGACCTAATGAAACTTCAAAGCTTTTGCACAGCAAAGGAAAACATAAACAAGGTGAAAAGACAACCCTCAGAATGGAAGAAAATATTTGCAAATGAAGCAAGTGACAAAGGATTAATCTCCAAAATTCACAAGCAGCTCATGCAGCTCAATATCAAAAAAAAAAAAAAAAAACCCAATCCAAAAATGGGAAAAAGACCTGAATAGACATTTCTCCAAGGAAGAAATACAAATTTTCAACAAACATATGAAAGGATGCTCATCATCACTAATCATTAGAGAAATGCAAAGTAAAACTACAATGAAGTATCACCTCACACCAGTCAGAATGACCATCATCAAAAAATCTACAAAGAATAAATGCTGGAGAGGGTGTGGAGAAAAGGGAACCCTCTTGTACTGTTGGTGGGAATGTAAATTGAGGGTGTTTTAAAAGAGCAAAGTTTTTCTTTCATTATTCATTGATTAATATATTAATTTGTGACTTGTCCTTGGTGACATTTTATGTGCTATGCATGTGTGTATTACAGGTCTTTTTTTATGAGTGTGCATTTGACTTTGTTGATCTGACTTTCCATTATTACACAAGTACATCATCATTTTGTTAGCATTTACTAAAAGAAGTTTTAGTATTTGGTAGGGAAAGGTTTTTTAAAAAATGAATATTTGTTATTTTTTTTTCTTATATTCTCACTTTTTTGCTCTTCCAGATTATTTTGGAATCATTACATCAAGTTTCTATATGTTAGGAACTGATTTTTTTTTTTTAATAGACAAAAAAAAAAAGAGCAGTTTGAGAGAGCAGTTTTAGGTTCACATCAAAACTGAGCAGAAAGTATAGAGAGTTTCCATATACTTTCTGTTGACCTCATATATGCATAATCTCCCCCATTATCAGTACTCCCTGCAAGAGTTGTATATTTGTTATAATTGATAAACCTACATTGATACATTGTTATTGCCCATATTCCATAGTTTACATTACTGTTCACTCTTGGTGTTGAATACTCTATGGTTTTTGAAAAATATGTAATGATGTCAATCCACCATTATATTTTCATACAGATTATTTTTACTGCCATAAAAACTTCGTACTCTGCCTATTCATCTCTCCCTTCCCTCAATCCCTGGCAACCATTGATCTTTTTACTGTCTATAGTTTTGCCAGTTTCAGAATGTCATACCAGAATCAATTGGAATCAATTGTCTTTTTTCACTTAGTAATATGCATTTAAGTTTCCTTCATGTCTTTTCATGGCTTGATAGCTCATTTCTTTTTAGTGCTAAATAATATTCCATTGTACGAATGTAGTAGAGTTTACTTATCTATTCACCTACTGAAGGACATGGTTGCTTCCAATTTTTGGAGGCTTTATAAGTGAAGCTGCTATAAATTTCCATGTGCAAGTTTTATGGAGGTAAATTTACAACTCACTTGAATAAATAACAAGGAGCACAATTGCTAGATGATATGGTAAGACTTCCTAAACACTTGTCAAATTGTCTCTCAAAGTGGCTGTAGCATTTTGCATTCTCACTAGAAATGAATGAGAGCTCTTGTCACCCACATCCTTGCTGGCATTTTGTGTTATTAGTTTTTTTGGTTTTTAGGTGTACAGTAATATCTTATTGTTTTTTTAATTTGCAATGCTCTAATGACATATGATGTTGATCATGTTTTCATATGTTATTTGCCATCTGTATATATTCTTTGGTGAATTTTTCATTCATATCTTTTGTACTTTTTAAAAATTGGGTTGTTTATTTTCTTAGAGTTGAGTTTTAAAAGTTCTTTGTATATTTTGGATACAAGTCCTTTATCAGATATATGTTTCACAAACATTGCCTACCAGTCTGTGGCATGTCTTTTCATTCTTACAATGGTATATTTTACAGAGCAAAAGGATCTTGTTGGCTTTTTTTTTTTAACTTTTATGATGTCCAACTTATCAATTTTTTCTTTCATGGATCATGCTATTGGTGTTGTAACTAAAACACAACATCAAACCCAAGGTCACACAAATTTTATCCTATGCTATCTTTCAGAGGTTTTACAGTTAAGCATTTTACACTTAGGTCTAGGATCCACTTTCAGTTAATGTAAAGGTGTAAAGCCTATGTCTAGTTTATTTTTTTTCCAAGTGTGGATGTTCAGTTATTCCAGTACATTTTTTAAATAAACTATTCTTTCTCCATTGAATCACCTTTTGTCAAACGTCAAATGTTAATTGACTGTATTAGTGGAGTCTATTTCTGTAGTCTGTATTCTGTTCCATTTATCTTCTTGTGTCTTCTTTGACCAACACCACTGTTATTATTATATCTTTATAGTACGTCTTTTTTTTTTTTTTTGCGGTACATGGGCCTCTCAATGTTGTGGCCTCTCCCGTTGCGGAGCTCAGGCTCTGGATGCGCAGGCTCAGCAGCCATGACTCATGGACACAGCCACTCTGCGGCATGTGGGATCTTCCCGGACCGGGGCACGAACCCATGTCCCCTGCATCGGCAGGTGACTCTCAACCACTGCACCACCAGGGAAGCCCTATAGTAAGTCTTTAAGCTGGGTACTGACAGTCCTCTGACTTTGATCTTTGTCATTATCTTGTTTGCTATTCTAGGCCTTTTACCTTCCAGTAAACCTTAGAATAAGTCTGTCATCTGAAATAGAATATATATATATATAACTGAATCACTTCACTGTACACCTGAAATAAACACAACATTGTAAATCAACTATACTTCAATTTAAAAAACACAAACAAACAAAAAAGCACACACAGTGGACTGGGGGGAAAAAAAGAATAAGTTTGTCAATATTCACAAAGTAATTTCTGAGATTTTGATTGAGATTATATTAAATCCTTAGATCAAGTTGGGAAGAACTGACATGTTAGATAGAGAGACAAATACTTTCCTAATCTACTTTAATAAGTTAAACAGTTAGTATGCTAATCTCATCCAGAACACCTTCAGAAATAATTTTTAATCTGGGCTCCCCAGGTCCAGTCCAGTTGACACATGAAATTAATCATCATAGATATAAAGGTACCAGTTTCTCCTCAGTAAGCATTATGTTAGTGGTAGGCTTTTTATCAAGGTGCAGGGGTTCCTTCCTATTCCTGGTTTGTTAAGAGCTTTATTATGAATATGTGTTGGATTTTGTCAAATGCTTTTTATATATCTATTGATATGATTATAGATTGTCCTTCTTTACCTTGCAGATGCAGTGGATCATATTAATCTTCTAATGTTGAACCAGTCTTGCATAACTGAGATAAATCTCACTTGGTTATGGCATATAATTATTTTTTATCCATTGTTGGATTCAATTTGCCAATATGTGTTGATAATTTTTATGTCTATGTTCATGATAGATATTAGTATATTTTTCTTTGCTTATAATGTCTTTATCTGGTATTAGGTCAATGCTGGCCTCATAGTATGAGTTAGGAAGTATTCATTCTTTTATTTTCTGGAAGAGACTGTAGAACATTGGTATAATTTCTTACTTGAATGTCTGGTAGAATTCACCAGTGAGCTCATCTGGGCCTGGTGCTTTCTGTTTTGGAAGGTTATTAATTATTGATTGAAATTTTAAAATAGAACTAGATCTATTCAGATTATCATTTTGTGTGAGTTTTGGCAGATTGTGTTTTTCAAAGAATTGGTGCATTTTGTCTAGGTTATCGAATTTGTGAGCATAAGGGTGTTCATAGTATTTCTTTATTATTCTTTTTATATCTGTGGAATCAGTAGTGATGGCCCCTCTTTCATTTCAGATATTAGAAAATTTTGTCTTTTCTATTTTTTTCTTGGTTAGCCTGGCTAACAGTTTTTTACTTTTATTTATCTTTTCAAATAATAAGTCTTTGATTTTGTTAATTTTCTTATTTTCAATTTAATTTACAATTTTTTTTTGTTTTCTTCTTGCTTTATATTGCTTTTCTTTCTTTCTTTCTTTCTTTTAGTTTCTTAAACTGGAAACTTAGATTATTGATTTCAGATCTTTCTTTTCTAATAAATTTACTCAATATTATAAAATTTCCTCTTAGCAATGCTTTCACTGTATTCCCAAATTTGATCTGTTGCATTTTCATTTTTACTTAGTTAAAAACATTTTTTGGTTTTCCTGAGACTTTTTCTTTCACCTATGTGTTATTTGGAAGTGTGTTATGTAATCTCTAGGTACCGTAGGATTTTCTAGCTATCTTTCTCTCATCGACTTCTAGTTTATTTCCGCTGTGGTCTGAAAGCATACTTTATTTGATATCTATTCTTTTAAGTTTCTTGAGGTGTGTCTTATGGCCCAGAATGTGGTCTACCTTAGAGAATGTTCTATGTGAGCTTGAGAAGAATCTGATGTATATCATGCTGTTGGCACATGAAATATTCTATAAATACCTATTAGATATACACACAGACATATGTAGTAGAAGACAATAGAAGATATAATATGCCAATAAATAGTAGTTTATAATCTGTTACAATATATAGAAGCTGATAATGAAGACTATAATATACCATTAAAAGTAATTTAGGGCAAGAAGGAAGATTTATGGATCTCATCATCTATTTGAGGACAGTACTAAGAAATAAGGCAATTATATTTCAGTGTGAAAAATATTTTGATAGATGTATTATGAAAACACAAAGAATATAAACTTTATAGACCTAATGACAATCAAAATAAGACTTAAAATATAAATAGTCAATAGCCAAGAAAGGAGGTTCCGAAGAGTGTTTCAGTCTAAGAAAAGAGAATCTGGGAAGGGTCTAAAGCAATAACAAACATCATAAATTTAAGAAGTTGAAAGGAGATCCCTGGTGTGGTAATGGATAGAGACAAACCTGGAGAAAAGATCTGGAACTGAGTTATTCTAGGTGTAATGAGAAGATATTTATGGGCTTTAAGTGTGAGAGTGACATGTTCAGTGTTTAAAGTCAACAGGATTCTGGCTATTGATGAAGAAGTGGATTAAAGGTGAGGATAGACTGAAGTCAAACAAACTAAACAATTGCTTCAATAGTTCAAGTAAAATATGGTGGAAATCTGGACAAGAATAATGGCAGCAGTGAAACTAGACCTCTTAGTTGAGATTCTATTGTTTTGAAACATTTCTTTACGTCCTTTGTGGCAGTTTATATTTTCCACAGATGGTTGCGGCCATATGTCCCATGCTTCATGTTCTTCCACAATGGAGTCTTCTTCCCTCATCAAGAGGCAAAGTCTCTTTTCCCTCCAGCTGACTCAGTGATGGATTTACTGATTTACTTGATCAACAGAATATGACAGAACTGGCTTCATGGTCTTCAAGATTAGGTCATAAGAATGTTTGTGGCTTCTGCCTGAGTCTTTTGGAATGCTTGTCCTTAACACATTCCCTCTCAGAGCCCACACCTTACTGTCAGAATCCAAATCCCCATGGACATGTCTCATTGGCACCCTCCATGAGAGTCTCAGCTGAAATCCTGAGTGACAGTTGGCAACAACTGCCAGCCATCCTAACTGCTTTGTCCAGTTGAGCCTTCAGATGAATGCAGTCCCTGCTGACACCTGATTAGACTACATGAGAGACCCTGTGATAGAACTGCCCAGGTGAACTCAGGTAACCACAGAAATTTAAAAGATAAAAATCAATTATTATTTTGTCACCAAGACCTGAGATGTTGTATTCCACAGCAACAAAAAGTGCCTTCAACACTTGCCATAAGCAGGTCCTACCCTTCCTATCCAAATGTATTTCTCACACCTCCTTGCCCTACCTCCTTAATCTGTTGCTGATCAACTAAAATTGACTTCATTTGGTCAAATGATTCTTCTCCTTGAAGTTTCAATAGCAAAGCACCAAAGTCTGTGGATCTTCCAAGGAAATATTTTTTTCTGCCCACTAGAGAGTAGAAAAAGAAATTACTTCTGAGAAAACAATATTAAAAGGAGTGAATTTACTAATTATGTGTTCCTGTTGTACATCTTTTATTCTCAGAGTGAGGTATTTGATTATTTTATCTTGAATTTCTTGCTCATTTTCAGGCAAGAGTCAGCTAAATTAGAGACACAAAGATAAGTAAAGACACTCTCACCAGGGATAAACCAAATTAAAATAAAAACAATATCTTTGAAGCTTAATATTCTACACGTGTAGGTCAGTATCTTTATTTACTTAATTTTCCATTTAATATTCCAATTTGAGAGAAATGCTGAACTGTGTCCAATATGTATTACATATTCTTCATCTAATTATAATTTGGTATCTAAAATTATTGTTGAAATTCAATGCTACGGGATTTTTTATTTTTTTTGGTTAAATTAAAAACACAGAAACTGATGTTCTGAAGATGAGAGTATGTTACAAAATGAAAGCCAAACTTGCAAAATTAATTGTGTTCATGCACACAGTAATTATCCCACACTGTTTATTCTCATGCATTCCTACTGTCTAGTCAGAGCTTAAAACTTTCTTGTCTTCTAAAAAATTGGAATTAGATGAGAATAGAAGATTAAAATACAGGCATACCTGGCTTTATTGTGCTTTGCCTTATTGCACTTCACAAACAAACGTTTTGTTTCTTACAAACTGAAGTTTTGTGGCTACTCTGCATGAAGCAAGTCGATCAGCATCACTTTTCCAATAGCATTTGCTCACTTCTGTCCTCTGTGTTACATTTTGGTAATTCTCACAATATTTCAAACTTTTTCATTATTATTATATTCGTTATGATGATCTGTGATCAGTGATCTTTGATGTTACTATTGTAATGGTTTGGGGGAACCACAAACTGTGACCATATAAGATGGAGAACATAATCAATAAATGTGTATGTTCTGACTGTTCCACTAACCTTTCTGCTGTCTCTCTCCCTCTCCTCAGGCATCCTTATTTGCTGAGATAAAACAATATTGAAATTAAGCCAAGTAATAACCCTACAATGGCCTCTAAGTATTCAAGTGAAAGGAAGATTTTCACATCTTTCACTTAAAATCATAAATCAGATGGAGAATAACAAATGTTGTATGATTTTACTCCTGTGAAGTATCAAAAACAAGCAAACAAACAAAAATAAAATAAATGAACAAACTAAACAAAAGCAAATATAAGTCCAGAGAACAGAGTGGTGGTTACCATAGGGGAAGGGGCAGGGGGGAGGGCAAAATGGGCAAAGGAGATCAACTATATTTTGCCAGATGGAAATTTTTGGTGTGAACATTCTGTACTGTATACAGAAGTAGAAATATAATGGTGTACATATTAAACATATAATGTCATAAACCAATGTTATCTCAATAAAAAAATAAATCTAAAATTTTTAAAATGCATTTGAAAAAAGCTAGAAATGATTAACCTGTGAGGAAGGCATGTTGAAAGCTGAGACATGCCAAAAATTAGACCTCTTGTGCCAAACAGTTAGCCAACTTGTGAATGCAAAGGAAAAGTTCTTGAAGGAAATTAAAAGTGATACTCTAGTGAACACACAAATGATAAGAAAGTTAAATGTCTTTATGGCTGACATAGAGAAAGCTTTAGTGGCCTGGATATAAGATCAAATAAGCCACAACATTTCCTTATGCCAAAACCTAATCCAGAGGAAAGCCCTAACTCTCTTCAATTCTATGAAGCCTGAAAGCAGTGAGAAAGCTTCAGAAGAAAAGTCTGAAGCTAGCAGAAATTGGTTCATGAGGTTTAAGAAAAGAAGCTGTCTTCATAACATAAAAGTGCAAGGTGAAGCTGCAAGGGCTTATGTAGAACCTGAAGCAAGTTGTCTAGAAAATCTAGCTAAGATAATTAATGAAGGTGGCTACACAACAGATTGTCAGTGTAGACAAAACAGCCTTCTATTGGAAGAAGATGCCATCTAAGATATTCATAGCTAGAGAGAAGAAGTCAATGTCTGGCTTCAAATCTTCAGAAGACAGACTGACTCTCTTGTTAGGGACTACTGTAACTGGTGACTTCAAGTTGAAGCTAATGCTCATTTACCATTCTGAAAATCATAGTGCCCTTAAGAATGATGATAAATCTAATCTTCTTTTGCTCTATACATGGGACAACAAATGATAGCATGTTTGTTTACAACATATTTGACTGGATATTTTAAGTCCATTGTTAAGAACTACTGCTCAGAAAAAAAAAAGATTCTTCTCAAAATATTACTATTCATTGACAATGGAGATACACAATGGCATTCGTGTTGTTTTCATGCTTGCTAACACAACATCCATTCTGGAGCCCATGGATCAGGAGTAATTTCAACCTTCAAGGCTTATTATTTAAGAAATACATTTTATAAGGCTATAGCTGCCATAGATAGTGATTCCTCTGATGGGTCCAGGCAAAGTCAATTGTAAACCTGGAAAGGATTCACCAATCTAGATGTCATTAAGAACATTCAGGATTCATGGGAAGAGATCAAAATATCAACATTAGCAGGAATTTGGAAGAAGTTGATTCCAACCCTCACTGATGACTTTGAGGGGTTTGAGACTTGAGTGGAGGAAGTCACTGCAGATGTGGAAAATGCAAAAGAAATAGAATTAGAAATGGAGCCTGAAGATGTGACTGAGTTGGTGTAATCTCATGATAAAATTTGAATGGATGAGAAGTTACTTCTTATAAGCTCATCTATAGATGAGCAAAGAACATGATTTTTTGAGAAGAAACCTAATCCTGATGAAGATGCTGTGAAGACTGTTGAAATGGCAACAAAGATTTTGGAATATTCCATAAACTTAGTTGATAAAGCAGTGGCAGGGTTTGAGAGGACTGATTCCAATTTTGAAAGAAGTTCTACTATGGGTAAAATGCTATCAAACAACATTGCATACAGAAAGAAATTTTTCATGAAAGGAAGTCAATCAATGGAGCAAACTTCACTGTTGGCTTATTTTAAGAAGCTGCTACAGCCATTTCAACCTTCAGCACACACTACTTTGATCAGTCAGCAGCCATTAACAATGAGGCAAGACCATCCACTAGCAAAAGATTAACAACTTGCTGAAAACTCAGGTCATGGTTAGCATTTTTTAGCAATAAAATATTTTAATGTATATACATTGTTTTTTTTAGACATAATGTTATTGCACACTTAGACTACAGTATAGTATAAACATAACTTATGTGCACTGGGAAACCAAAAAATTTCTGTGACTTGCTTTATTGCAATTATTAGCATATTATCACTATGCTTGAAAAACATCTGGTCTAGGATGGGAGAGAGACATACTAGCAATAATTTACTATAGCAAAGAGAAATACTAAGTTAAGCTCAAAGGTTAAGGGGAACATAGAGAAAATAATCAGCTCTACGTTGGGAAGAGATGGGGGATGGGTGGAGCATAAGCTACTTTTTATGAAGCATAGCAAAGGAAGAAAAGGCATTCCAGGGAAGGGAGCTACCCAGGCAAAGGCAAGGTGTTGTGAATGTGAATATGGTGTTAGAACAAATCTGAGAAGTAAGGTTCACCTGGAACTTGAATTGTGTGGAGTCGTGGGAACTGTCAGAGATGAATTTTTAAGGTAGGTTTGAGGCAGATTATAGAACACTGTTTCACATGCAATGGAGTTTGAGTTCTATCCTGTCCTTTACTATAGATAATAAGGATCCAAAAAGCACTTCCCTAGGACAAAAGTGGCATAATCTGATTGTTGTTTTCACAATTCTAGCACTATTAAGGGAGCAGAGATCAGTACCAGAAGTACATGTGAGTGAACAGTATACTGAGTTCTTTTCCCTAGATGATGATTTCATACCTTCTTTTTTCTCCTCTAATTTCTAAAACTGATCTACACTCTTAGGTGGTATTTTTTCTTGTTACTGAACAGAGAAAATACACATTTTGAATCAAACTTCCCCAAGACCTATTTCCTCCCTGCACGTGCACTCATACTTTCTGCCTTCTCTTCCATTTCCATGGACACACTATCCACACTCCTGACAAAGTCCAAGCCTTCTGCTCATGCACTAGATTCCATCTTCTCTGCCTCAAACTAATGCTTCTTTCTCTCTCCTTTAAGCATAAATTATTCTCTCTACTAGATTTTTTTCCATCAATACAAAATGCTGTCATTTCTCCCATTTTAAGATACAAACATCCTTTGAGCGCACATCCTCATTTCTCTTCTCCTTACAACAAAGTTTCTCAAAAGAAATGTCTCCAATTTCTCTCCTTTCTTTTATGAATTCATTCAGTCAGATTTTCTACCATTTCACTTAAACAAAACTCTCTTAGCTACATCATTTCTTACCTTCAGCCTACCCTCATTTTAGTTTTCATCATCATATCAGTTGATTGTTCACTGATACTTGAGTCACTCTTTTAACATGAATTCCAAGACTCCACCCTCTCCTAAGTGTCACGCAGTGGCAGATTCTTCTTAGTCTCATTATTAGGTTTTCTTCATCTGCCTGGTCTTTGAAATTTGTAATCCTTTGTGATTCAGTCCTTGAACATTTCTCTTTTTTATTTATAATCACTCTCTTGGTGTTATCATTCAGTCTCATGGCAATAAATATTATCTATATACCAACGACACCCAAGTTCCTATCTCTCCAGGACAACCAAACCATAAATCCAACAACCTACTCAAAAGCTCCATCTAGATATCTAACAAAAATCTCAAACTGAATGGTTTTGATCTTGATCTTTCCCTCAATACCCACTCTAGTCATAGTCTTCCCCATCTCACTTAACGGTAACTCTATCCAGTTTCTCAGGCCCCAAACCAAACCAAAAACTCTTAATAACCTAAATTTCTCATTTACTCTCATATGCCACATCTAATTCAACTTCAAATATTGACTTTACCTTCAAAATACACACATAACCTGACTACTATCATCATCTCCACTGCTAACACATTGGTGATATTTACCATCTATTGGTCCAATTCACTCCCATCTCATGCTGGAATTATTGCAGTTTTCTAACTGCCCTCCTTGCTTCAGGTCTTGACTCCCTAAGTGCTATTTTCAAAAGAGCATACCAGAGGGCTTCCCCGGTGGTGCAGTGGTTGGGAGTCCGCCTGCCGATGCAGGGGACATGGGTTCGTGCCCCGATCTGGGAGGATCCCACATGCCGTGGAGCGGCTGGGCCCGTGAGCCATGGCCGCTGAGCCTGTGCTCCACAACGGGAGAGGCCCATGTACGCAAAAAAAAAAAAAAAAAAAAAGCATACCAGAGTTTTACAGCTGAAGTGTAGTCAGATCACATCTTCTGCTTAAAAATCTCCAAAGTCATATTCTCTCATTTCATTCAGTTCTTAGAATGACCAGCAATGCCCTACATGTTGAGGTTTCCCTGCAACCTATTGTACCTCAGGCCTCATATTCTATTAGGTTCTTCCTTATAAATCTGTTCATCCTCCACTAGATATTTACCTGTTCTTCCAGGTGTGTTTTTTCCTCATTTGATGTTTCTTCTACCTTGAAGTCTGCTTCTGCAGGTACATACAAGGGTCAGTTCCTCACCTTGTTTAGAACTTTAATCTAAGATCACAGTCTCTAAGAAACAGTTTTGGGTAATTTATTATAAAATTGCAACTCTTACCTGCTGACGCTTTTTCAGCCCTTTCATGTTAATAAGACTAATAACCAGCCAATATTCTACTTATATTACTTATTTTATAGCATTTATTGTTAGTCTACACACCCTTCCCCATAACTGCAAAGTAAACTCCATGAAGGCAGTAATTTTTATCTGTTTTAATTATTGCTTTGTTTCCAATCTTTGAATGGGTTAGAAAAATAGTGGGAATCTAATAAATATCTCCTTAATGAATGAATAAATGTGCAATTGCAAAAATTATATAAACAAATACAGATGACAGACAGAAAAATATATAAATGATGGGGAAGAGATTATTCTCACTATTATTGAAGAGATTCTGCAAATCTCTAAGGCAAAGACCAATATACAGATAGGAAATAAACACATGTAGTCTGAAAATGGAAGAAAATTAAATTATCCGTAATTAAACATACAAAGTCAAACAATATTACACAAAATATTTACATTGTCAAGATTCAAAAGAAATGCATACATAAAGTAGTCAAAACTAAGGATTGAGCAGTATCTTTAACTGAGAGGAGAAATATAAATAGTAGTTTAAAGTAGGGATACATGGAAATATGCATAAAAATCTTTAAAAGGAATATGCCATTCAATGCAGAAAACTTCTTCTTAAAATTAATTTTTTATTCATTCATTAAGACCCAATGTGGGCAGAATGGAGAGCAAAAACAAGAAGTTCCCTTCCCCTACAAGTTTAATGTTTGAGTGGTCAGAGAGTTAATCATTTGTCATAGAAAATAATGTAAAATTATATCTGGAAAATAGAAAAGAGAACTACATTGATACATGGTACTATGAGTCTATAATTAGGGGTTTGATCTACCTTAGATGTCAGGAAAGACTTTCAAAAAGAAATTATTTTAAACTTCATATCATGTGATAGATAGCCTTAGAAGTCCAAGCAAGAGATGGCAGTGACTAGATCTACTTTTTTGATAACCTATTAAGTGTCAGGCACTATGTCAAGCACCAGGGCTAAAAGGATAAATAAGACAGTTAAGGTCTTGACCCTAATGGTTTCCACAACTATTTTGGAGTGATTTTTGTTTGGGTAGGAGATGACTATTGAGATGAAGACCAGTGTGTAGATTTGAAATATATTTTGAAGCATCATACAATGAGCTTAACAATGGATTCAATGGTGCAAGTAAAGAAAAAGTAGGAATCCTAGATAACTTTATGATTTCAACTTACAACTAGGTGAATGGTAGGCAATTTACTGAATAGGAAGACAGGTGTTAGTGGAAGAAGGAATATCAAAGGTTCGTTTTTAGATATGTCAATTTTGTACTGTCTCTGAGACACTTAATACAAGTTGACAAATACTCATTTATCTAAGAGTATAAAGCTAAGAAGTAAAAACTAGGCTGGTTTTATAAATCTGGTCTATGCTAGCATAGAGACAGTGTTTGAAACCATAACACTAAGAAAACCTAAGGAAAATATAAAGACAGAAAAGTGAAGGGAAATTTTGAGAAGCAAAGAGAAGCAAAACAAAGACAAGAATAATGAGCATGAGAGACAGTGAGAGAAGAAAAAGTGTAAAGAAGAAAAGGAGAACAGAAGAGAAAATTAGAGAGTAAGTGTTTAAGGCCCAGGAGGAATTAATACATTTGGAGTTTGGCCAGCAGAAATAGTCAGTAAAGGAAAGAGAGAAAATTAGTAGCCAGAAAAGAGATGGAGTAATGAGATCCAAAGTCCTATTGCCAGAGTCGATCTTAAATGGAGAAATGGAAGAACTTGGGAGGAAGGGGGACAAAGGCAACTTATTTATTTTCAGAGAAGCAAAGGAAGATAGGCCAGGTGTGCCTGTGTGCCTGTGTGTGTGTGTGCGTGTGTGTGTGTGTGTGTGTAATATTTTGCTTGGCAGTGGAAATCACTTTGAGAGAATTACCTTCTAACAGCTATTGCATTCTCTATAAATTGTAAGGATTAGTCATCTCCTGAGAGTTTGGGGAGACATGAAAAAGATTTGGTGGCCCAAGGAGGTGAGGTTTTAAAGTAATCAATGTGTAGAGTGGAGAAATTTTGCCAAACAGAAAAACTTAAGAGTCTATGTGATGTAATTGATCATGAATATTTTGTGAGGCAATTTTCCTGTAGTGATTTTTTTCACTAGCACATTTCATCTACAATCAAGAAGGAACAGAAATAAGATAATATTTGGGTAAAGCATGATGGATTTCCGGCACTTGAGTGTGATAAAGAATACAGAGGTCCATAAATGTAAGACCAGACACTATAAAACTCTTAGAGGAAAACACAGGAAGAACACTCTTTGACATAAATCACAGCAAGATCTTTTTTGATCCACCTCCTAGAGTAATGGAAATAAAAACAAAAATAAACAAATGGGACCTAATGAAACTTCAAAGCTTTTGCACAGCAAATGAAACCATAAACAAGACAAAAAGACAACCCTCAGAATGTGAGAAATATTTGCAAATGAATCAATGGACAAAGGATTAATCTCCAAAATATATAAACAGCACATGCAGCTCAATATTAAAGAAACAAACAACCCAATCCAAAAATGGGCAGAAGACCTAAATAGACATTTCTCCAAAGGCGGCATACAGATGGTCAAGAAGCACATGGAAAGCTGCTCAACATCACTAATTATTAGAGAAATGCAAATCAAAACTACAATGAGGTACCACCTCACACCAGTTAAAATGACCATCATCAGAAAATCTACAAACAACAAATGCTGGAGAGGGTGTGCAGAAAAAGGAACCCTCTTGCACTGTTGGTGGGAGTGTAAATTGATACAGCCACTGTGGAGAACAGTATGGACGTTCCTTAAAAAACTGAAAGTAGAATTACCATATGATCCAGCAATCCCACTACTGGGCATATACCCTGAGAAAACCATAATTCAAAAAGACACATGCACCCCAGTGTTCATTGCAGCACTATTTACAATAGCCAGGTCACGGAAGCAACCTAAATGCCCATCAACAGACGAATGGATACAGAAGTGGTACATATATATACAATGGAATATTACTCAGCCATAAAAAGGAACGAAATTGAGTCATTTGTTGAGACATGGATGTATCTAGAGACTGTCATACAGAGTGATGTATGTCAGAAAGAGAAAAACAAATATCGTATATTAATGCATGTATGTGGAACCTAGAAAAATGGTACAGATGAACCAGTTTTCAGGGCAGAAGTTGAGACACAGATGTAGAGAACAAACGTATGGACATCAATAGGGGAAAACCGCGGGGGTGTGGGGATGGTGGTGTGCTGAATTGGGCGATTGGGATTGACATGTATACACTGATGTGTATAAAATTGATGACAAATAAGAACCTGCTGTATAAAAAAATAAATAAAATAAAATTCAAACATTAAATAAATAAATTAATTAATTTTTAAAAAGAATACTGAATGATTTACTTTGTTGGCAAGAATTACATTGAATTATGGACTACGTGCACAGAGGATTATTTAATCAGCTTTGTAAATAAAATAAAAGACTAAAATCTGTAGAAATATTCATCAACAAGGAATTGATTATTTAGATACACAGTACAAAAGATTATTACACAGCAATATGTAATGGTGATAATCTCTTTATTTATTGATGTGAAAAGATGTCCAAGATATATGGTTAAGCAGGAAATGCAGGTTAGAAAGTACATATGGAAAACTATTTTATTTTATTTAAGAACAATTCTTTGATATCAAGTGTTGGTAAAGAGAGAGAGCAGCTAGGACTCTCATATATTGCCAGTGAAAAAGTAAATTATTATAGTCATTTGAAAATCTTTGCCAGTGTTTGTTAAAAACAAACAAACAAAAACCTTAATAGATGCATACTGCTAGGAACTAATGAGAAATTTTGTTCCTAGGTATAGACTAAACAGAAACATGTCTGTAAGTTCCCCCATAAGGCATGACCTAGAACTTCATAGTCCCAAACTTGAAACAATCAAATGGCAAAATGGTTAAATAAAACGTGCTCCATATATATTATGTTATATACATCAATGAGAATAAGCAAATTACAACGACAAGTTATAATATGAATATATCTTAGAAACAAATGTACAAATTAAGCCAACATGAAAGAGTATATAAATAAAATACAGAAACAGGAAAAACTTATCAATGATGTGAAGAGATGGGGAAGTTTACTCTTGGTAGAGATGGGTGTTGATGAGAGAATTTCTGGGGTTTCAAAAATGTTCTGACTCTAGAATAATTATTTGTTCACTTTCTCTATGATATTATGCTTAAATAATAATTACTCAAAGATAATCATTATGTATGGAAAAAGCATCTGCAAAGAAATATATCAACATGTTAATAGTTGATCTATAAATTTATTGAAAATTTCTATCTTTTTTATAATTTTGTTTCATGTTGATTTTATATTAAAATATATTACTTTTGGGCTTCCCTGGTGGCACAGTGGTTGAGAGTCTGCCTGCTAATGCAGGGGAAAGGGTTCGAGCCCTGGTCTGGGAGGATCCCACATGCCACGGAGCAACTAGGCCTGTGAGCCACAACTACTGAGCCTGCGCATCTGGAGCCTGTGCTCCACAACCATAGTGAGAGGCCCGCGCACTGCGATGAAGAGTGGCCCCCGCTTGCCACAACTAGAGAAAGCCCTCGCACAGAAACAAAGACCCAACACAACAAAAATAAATAAATTAATTAATTAACCCCTATCCCCAACATCTTCTTTAAAAAGTATATTACTTTTATATACAGAAAAACAATGAAGCTCTTTGCTTTTTTTTTTTTTTTTAAGTGCTAAATGTGGTTTGAAGAATAACCACTCTAAAATTATATAATTTACTTTTCATCTTCGGAGAAAAATAATTTACCTCTTCAAACACTTCTGAAAAAAATACTTTCAATTCTTCTTATTAAGAATATTTTTTAAAAGTTAATGTCAATTCTTATTATTTCAGTCAGTCATCAGCATTTAACCTTAATAATTTAATTTCTAATATATTTAAAATTTAGCCTAATACTAACACAAACTGCCCATTTCTGGCATATTCTCAAATAGGGCAGGGATCATCTATTAAAACTGAGCTGGGGGGGCCCTTGAAGATGGCGGAAGAGTAAGACGCGGAGATCAACTTCCTCCCCACAGATACACCAGAAATACATCTACACCTGGAACAACTCCTACAGAACACCTACTGAAGGCTGGCGGAAGACCTCAGACCTCCCAAAAGGCAAGAAACTCCCCACGTATCTGGGTAGGGCAAAAGAAAAAAAGAAAAAACAGAGACAAAAGAATAGGGACGGCACCTGCACCAGTGGGAGGGAGCTGTGAAGGAGGAAGAGTTTCCACACACTAGGAAGCCCCTTCGCGGGCGGAGACTGCGGGAGGCGGAGCGGGAGCTTCGAAGCCGCGGAGGAGTGCACAGCAACAGGTGCGGAGGGCAAAGCGGGAATATTCAAGCACAGAGGATCGGTGCCGACTGGCACTCACCAGCCCGAGAGGCTTGTCCGCTCACCCGCCGGGGAGGGCGGGGCTGCGAGCTGAGGCTCGGTTTTGGTTTCGGACGGAGCACAGGGTGAGGACTGGGGTTGGCGGCTTGAACATAGCCTGAAGGGGTTAGTGCACCACGGCTAGCTGGGAGGGAGTCCGGGGAAAAGCGCGGACCCCAGAGACGGGCGCGAGCCGCGGCTAAAAGCACAGACCCCAGAGACGGATGGGAGACACTAAGGCTGCTGCTGCCGCCACCAAGGGGCCTGTGTGCGAGCACAGGTCACTCTCCACACCCCTCTACTGCGGAGACTGTGCAGCCCACCACTGCCAGGTTCCCGGGATCCAGGGACAACTTCCCCGGGAGAACGCATGGCGGGCCTCAGGCTGGTGCAACGTCACGGTGGCCTCTGCCGCCGCAGGCCCGCCCCGCACACAATGCCCCTCCCTCCCCCACCAGCCTGAGTGCGCCAGAGCCCCTGAATCAGCAGCTCCTTTAACCCCGTCCTATATGAGCAAAAAACAGACGCCCTCCAGCGACCTACATGCAGAGTCAGGGCCAAATCCAAAGCTGAGCCCCTGTGAGCTGTGAGAACAAAGAAGAGAAAGGGAAATCTCTCCCAGCAGCCTCAGGAGCAGCAGATTAAAGCTCCACAATCAAGTTGATGTACCTGCATCTGTGGAATACATGAATAGACAACAAATATCCCAAATTGAGGAGGTGAACTTTAGGAGCAAGATCTATGATTTTTTTTCCCTTTTCCTCTTTTTGTGAATGTGTATGTGTATGCTTCCGTGTGAGATCTTGTCTGTATAGTCTTGCTTCCACCATTTGTCCTAGGGTTCTATCCGTCCATGTTTTTTTTTAAAATTTTTTTCTTAATAATTAATTTTAATAACTTCATTATACTTTACCTTCATTCATTCTTTCTTTCCTTCCTTCCTTCCGTCCTTTAGGCAACGAATCATCCCAAATTGAGGAGGTGGTCTCTGAGAGCAAGATTTATGATTTTTCCCCCTTTACCTCTTTTTGTGAGGGTGTATGTGTATACTTCTATTTAAGATTTTGTCTGTATAGCTTTGCTTCCAACATTTGTCCTAAGGTTCTATCCGTCCCTTTTTTTTTTTTTTCTAAATAAGTATTTTTTAATTCAATAACTTTATTATACTTTATTTTATTTTTACTGTATCTTCTTTCTTTTTGTCTTTTTTCCTTCTTTCCCTCCTTCCTTCCTTCCTCCCTCCTTTCTTTCCTTCTTTCCTTCTTTGCTTCTTTCTTTCCTTCTTTCTTTCTTTCTTCCTTCCTTCCTTCCTTCCCTCCTTTCCTTCTTTCTTTCCTCATACTTCTATTAATTCTGTCTACTTTTTCTCCCTTTTATTCTGAGCCATGTGGATGAAAAGCTCTTGGTGCTCCAGCCAGGAGTCAGGGCTCTGCCTCTGAGGTAGGAGAGCCAACTTCAGGACACTGGTCAACAAGAGACCTCCCAGCTCCACATAATATCAAATGGCGAAAATCTCCCAGAGACCTCCATCTTAACACCAGCACCCAGCTTCACTCAACAACCAGCAAGCTACAGTGCTGGACAACCTATGCCAAACAACTAGCAAAACAGGAACATAACCCCACCCATTAGCAGAGAGGCTGCCTAAAATCATAATAATGCCACAGACACCCCAAAACACACCACCAGACGTGAACCTGCCGACTAGAGAGATGAGATCCAGCCTCATCCACCAGAACACAGGCACTAGTTTCCTCCACCAGGAAGCCTATACAACCCACTGAACCAACCTTAGCCACTGGAGATAGACATCAAAAACAGCGGGAACTATGAACCTGCAGCCTGCAAAAAGGAGACCCCAAACACAGTAAGATAAGCAAAATGAGAAGACAGAAAAACACACAGCAGATAAAGGAGCAAGATAAAAATGCACCAGACCTAACAAATGAAGAGGAAATAGGCAGTCTACCTGAAAAAGAATTCAGAATAATGATAGTAAGGATGATCCAAAATCTTGGAAATAGAATGGACAAAATGCAAGAAACAGTTAACAAGGACCTAGAAGAAATAAAGATGAAACAAGCAATGATGAACAACAAAATAAATGAAATTAAAAGTATTCTAGATGGGAACAATAGCAGAATAACTGAGGCAGAAGAATGGGTAAGTGACCTGGAATATAAAATAGTGGAAATAACTACTGCAGAGCAGAATAAAGAAGAAAGAATGAAAAGAACTGAGAACAGTCTCAGAGACCTCTGGGACAACATTAAATGCACCAATATTCGAATTATAGGGGTTCCAGAAGAAGAAGAGAAAAAGAAAGGGACTGAGAAAATATTTGAAGAGATTATAGTTGAAAACTTCCCTAATATGGGAAAGGAAATAGTTAGTCAAGTCCAGGAAGCACAGAGAGTCCCATACAGGATAAATCCAAGGAGAAATACACCAAGACACATGTTAATCAAACTGTCAAAAATTAAATACAAAGAAAGCATATTAAAAGAAGCAAGGGAAAAACAACAAATAACACACAAGGGAATCCCCATAAGGTTAACAGCTAATCTCTCAGCAGAAACCCTACAAGCCAGAAGGGAGTGGCAGGACATACTGAAAGTGAAGAAGGAGAAAGACCTGCAACCAAGACTACTCTACCCAGCAAGGATCTCATTCAGATTTGATGGAGAAATTAAAACCTTTACAGACAAGCAAAAGCTGAGAGAGTTCAGCAGCACCAAACCAGCTTTACAACAAATGCTAAAGGAACTTCTCTAGGCAAGAAACACAAGAGAAGGAAAAGACCTATAATAACGAACCCAAAACAATTTAGAAAATGGGAATAGGAACATACATATCAATAATGACCTTAAATGTAAATGGACTAAATGCTCCCACCAAAAGACACAGATTGGCTGAATGGATACAAAAACAAGACCCTTATATATGCTGTCTACAAGAGACCCACTTCAGACCTAGAGACACATACAGACTGAAAGTAAGGGGATGGAAAAAGATATTCCATGCAAATGGAAACCAAAAGAAAGCTGGAGTAGCAATTCTCATATCAGACAAAATAGACTTTAAAATAAGGACTATTAAAAGAGACAAAGAAGGACACTACATAATGATCAAGGGATCGATCCAAGGAGAATATATAACAATTGTAAATATTTATGCACCCAACATAGGAGCACCTCTATACATAAGGCAAATACTAACAGCCATAAAAGGGGAAATCGACAGTAACACATTCATAGTAAGGGACTTTAACACCCCACTTTCACCCATGGACAGGTCATCCAAAATGAAAATAAATAAGGAAACACAAGCTTTAAATGATACATTAAACAAGATGGACTTAATTGATATTTATAGGACATTCCATCCAAAAACAATAGAATACACATTTTTCTCAAGTGCTCATGGAACATTCTCCAGGATAGATCATATCTTGGGTCACAAATCAAGCCTTGGTAAATTTAAGAAAATTGAAATTGTATCAAGTATATTTTCTGACCACAACACCATGAGACTAGATATCAATTACAGGAAAAGATCTGTAAAAAATACAAACACATGGAAGCTAAACAATACACTACTTAATAATGAAGTGATCACTGAAGAAATCAAAGAGGAAATCAAAAAATACCTAGAAACAAATGACAATGGAGACACAACGACCCAAAACCTGTGGGATGCAGCAAAAGCAGTTCTAAGGGGGAAGTTTATAGCAATACAAGCCCACCTTAAGAAGCAGGAAACATCTTGAATAAACAACCTAACCTTGCACCTCAAGCAATTAGAGAAAGAAGAACAAAAAAAACCCAAAGCTAGCAGAAGGAAAGAAATCATAAAAATCAGATCAGAAATAAATGAAAAGGAAATGAAGGAAACAATAGCAAAGATCAATTAAACTAAAAGCTGGTTCTTTGAGAAGATAAACAAAATAGATAAACCACTAGCCAGACTCATCAAGAATAAAAGGGAGAAGACTCAAATCAATAGAGTAAGAAATGAAAAAGGAGAAGTAAAAACTGACACTGCAGAAATAAAAAAGGTCATGAGAGATTACTACAAGCAACTCTATGCCAATAAAATGGACAATCTGAAAGAAATGGACAAATTCTTAGAAATGCACAACCTGCCAAGACTGAATCAGGAAGAAATAGAAAATATGAACAGACCAAACACAAGCACTTAAATTGAAACTGTGATTAAAAATCTTCCAACAAACAAAAGCCCAGGACCAGATGGCTTCACAGGCAAATTCTCTCAAACATTTAGAGAAGAGCTAACACCTATCCTTCTCAAACTCTTCCAAAATATAGCAGAGGGAGGAACACTCCCAAATTCTTTCTATGAGGCCACCATCACCTTGATACCAAAACCAGACAAGGATGTCACAAAGAAAGAAAACTGTAGGCCAATATCACTGATGAATATAGATGCAAAAATCCTCAACAAAATACTAGCAAACAGAATCCAACGGCACATTAAAAGGATCATACACCATGATCAAGTGGGGTTTATTCCAGGAATGCAAGGATTCTTCAATATACGCAAATCTATCAATGTGATAAACCATATTAACAAACTGAAGGAGAAAAACCATATGATCATCTCAATAGAGGCAGGGAAAGCTTTTGACAAAATGCAACACCCATTTATGATAAAAACCCTGTAGAAAGTAGGCATAGAGGGAACTTTCCTCAACATAATAAAGGCCATATATGACAAGCCCACAGCAAACATCATCCTCAATGGTGAAAAACTGAAAGCATTTCCACTAAGATCAGGAACAAGACAAGGTTGCCCACTCTCACCACTCTTATTCAACATAGTTTTGGAAGTTTCAGCCACAGCAATCAGAGAAGAAAAGGAAATAAAAGGAATCCAAATCAGAAAAGAAGAAGTAAAGCTGTCACTGTTTGCACATGACATGATACTATACATAGAGAATCCTAAAGATGCTACCAGAAAACTGCTAGAGCTAATCAATGAATTTGGTAAAGTAGCAGGATACAAAATTAATGCACAGAAATCTCTGGCATTCCTATATACTAATGATGAAAAATCTGAAAGTGAAATCAAGAAAACACTCCCATTTACCATTGCAACAAAAAGAATAAAATATCTAGGAATAAACCTAACTAAGGAGACAAAAGACCTGTATACAGAAAATTATAAGACACTGATGAAAGAACCTAAAGATGATACAAATAGATGGAGGGATATACCATGTTCTTGGATTGGAAGAATCAACATTGTGAAAATGATTCTACTACCCAAAGCAATCTATAGATTCAATGCAATCACTATCAAACTACCACTGGCATTTTTCACAGAACTAGAACAAAAATATCTCGCAATTTGTATGGAAACACAAAAGACCCTGAATAGCCAAAGCAATCTTGATGACGAAAAATGGAGCTGGAGGAATCAGGCTCCCTGACTTCAGACTATACTACAAAGCTACAGTAATCAAGACAGTGTGGTACTGGCACAAAAACAGAAAGATAGATCAATGGAACAGGATAGAAAGCCCAGAGATAAACCCACGCATGTATGGTCACCTTATCTTTGATAAAGGAGGCAGGAATATACAGTGGAGAAAGGACAGCCTCTTCAATATCTGGTGCTGGGAAAACCGGACAGGTACATGTAAAAGTATGAGATTAGATCACTCCCTAACACCATACACAAAAATAAGCTCAAAATGGATTAAAGACCTAAATGTAAGGCCAGAAACTATCAAACTCTTAGAGGAAAACCTAGGCAGAACACTCTATGACATAAATCACAGCAAGATTCTTTCTGACCCACCTCCTAGAATAATGGAAATAAAAAGAAAAATAAACAAATGGGACCTAATGAAACTTCAAAGCTTTTGCACAGCAAAGGAAACCATAAAAAGACCAAAAGACAACCCTCAGAATGGGAGAAAATATTTGCAAATGAAGCAACTGACAAAGGATTAATCTCCAAAATTTACAAGCAGCTCATGCAGCTCAATAACAAAAAAACAAACAACCCAATCCAAAAATGGGCAGAAGACCTAAATAGACATTTCTCCAAAGAAGATATACAGACTGCCAACAAACACATGTAATAATGCTCAACATCATTAATCATTAGAGAAATGCAAATCAAAACTACCGTGAGATATCATCTCACACCAGTCAGAATGGCCATCATCAAAAAATCTAAAAACAATAAATGCTGGAGAGGATGTGGAGAAAAGGGAACACTCTTGCACTGCTGGTGGGAATGTGAATTGGTACAGCCACTATGGAGAACAGTATGGAGGTTCCTTAAAAAACTACAAATAAAACTACCATATGACCCAGCAATCCCACTACTGGGCATATATCCTGAGAAAACCAAAATTCAAAAAGAGTCATGTACCAAAATGTTCATTGCAGCTCTATTTACAGTAACCCAGAGATGGAAACAACCTAAGTGCCCATCATCGGATGAATGGAGAAAGAAAATGTGGCACATATATAGAATGGAATATTACTCGCCATAAAAAGAAACGAAATTGAGCTATTTGTAATGAGGTGGATAGACCTAGAGTCTGTCATACAGAGTGAAGTAAGTCAGAAAGAAAAAGAAAAATACCGTATGCTAACACATATATATGGAATTTAAGAAACAAAATGTCATGAAGAACCTAGGGGTAAGACAGGAATAAAGACGCAGACGTACAGGAGAACGGACTTGAGGATATGGGGAGGGGGAAGGGTGAGCTGTGACAGGGCGAGAGAGAGTCATGGACATATACACACTAACAAACGTAGTAAGGTAGGTAGCTAGTGGGAAGCAGCCGCATGGCACAGGGATATTGGCTCGGTGCTTTGTGACAGCCTGGAGGGTGGGATAGGGAGGGTGGGAGGGAGATGCAAGAGGGAAGACATATGGGAACATATGTATATGTATAACTGATTCACTTTGTTATAAAGCAGAAACTAACACACCATTGTAAAGCAATTATACCCCAATAAAGATGTTAAAAAAAAAAACTGAGCTAATTTCCTTAAATTCTTTACTGTGAACTCATTTATTAAAACACCTACTTATATTTCACCACTAATGGAATGGGAGAGGATCCTGTAGAAAATGCTCAATTATTTTTTATCTCCTTCTTTCCCATGCAAGTCACATCAGTCTCGTTAAGTTTTTCCCCCCTCTTCACGGTGTAAGAGTCTATTTAACAAAATGCATGTGGTTAAGTTTGTTGCTCTAATAAAGCTCAAGAGGATGGAATTAAATTAGTTTAGGGTAATTACTTAGATATTCTTAATGGAAACTGAATAAGCCCTAAATTATGCTAAAAACTTGCTTGCTTAAATATGCTACTTTACTGACAACTCTCCTCTTCCCCTCTCCACGTGGAAACAACAAAACTGCTTTCCAGTTCTCAGGGCAGAATTCCATTTGCTTAGAAAATATTCTAAGGCACATTCAGAGAAAGTTTGTAAACAGTTTGTTTACAAACAGTTTGTCATTAAACTAAAGGAGAGCTAACTAAAAGCTGGAAATTTAGATTATGCAAAGATAACTATCTTCTAAGTTTTCAAAAGAAGGGTGGAGGGCTTCCCTGGTGGCGCAGTAGTTGCGAGTCTGCCTGCTAATGCAGGGGACACGGGCTCGAGCCCTGGTCTGGGAGGATCCCATATGCCGCGGAGCAACTAGGCCCGTGAGCCACAACTACTGAGCCTGCACGTCTGGAGCCTGTGCTCCGCAACAAGAGAGGCCGTGATAGTGAGAGGCCTCCACACCACGATGAAGAGTGGCCCCCACTTGCCACAACTATAGAAAGCCCTCGCACAGAAACGAAGACCCAAAACAGCAAAAATAAATAAATAAATAAACTCCTACCCCCAACATCTTCTTAAAAAAAAAAAGTGAGAAAAAATATTCCATTGTATATATGTACCACTTCTTTATTGCCCTTTTAAAAAAGGGCAATGAAGTAGGAGAGGAAAGTAGAGAACATACACTCTCTAAGGATCAAGTGTGATTATTTATTGTCTATTCAGTTAAACACCTGGTTGTGAGAGGCTCTTGAAAACTCATCAGATGTCTGTCCATATTTGTTGCTAGGCAGAAAAACTACCGACCCTCCCGCAAACACCCCCACCCCCCGGCCACAGGTAATGGCCCGCTCCATGAAGGCACCTTGTGAACAACAGAGTTCTACAAGCAATGTTGTATTCAGAGGGCCATGCCAAGGGGACCACATCTGTTTTGAATTGGGGATGTCTTCACACCAAAGAGGTGGAAGGGACAGCCAAAGACACAAGCAGCCAGCACTCCTATAAAATCACCAGGACTTCAATTTTTATCTTTCTC
The DNA here is from genome assembly GCF_963455315.2 of Globicephala melas. Taxonomy (NCBI): domain Eukaryota; kingdom Metazoa; phylum Chordata; class Mammalia; order Artiodactyla; family Delphinidae; genus Globicephala; species Globicephala melas. Next base: position 52,556,268 of record NC_083328.1, on the reverse strand, counting down.
TCATCAAAACAGCAGAGGAGTTAACTTATCCAATCGACAGATGTGTAAAATGCTAGTGCAAGAAGAAGCCTGGTATGTTTTATGAAACTCTGTGGTAAAAGAATGTTTTCATCTCTACCATGAGAAAAATTTAAGTTTAAATGATTTCCACATGGGGGATTTGGTGTTACTCCATGTGAGACCCTGGCTTTTGTCTTTTACATGCTGTTGCTCTCTAAATTAAATTTGTTCATTTGGTTAAACTATGTGAATTCCAAATTATAGGTTCCTCTTGGTCCCAATACAATAATGAAACTTTTGATCAGATAACTCAAACTCAGAGAGGAAAAATTAAGTTTCATAAGAATAGAACATCCAGGGATTCTGATTTGACCTGACAAATTCTGATCCTGCAATTGTTTATAACTTATAAGTATCTGTATGACATTAGGGAAAAGGAATATGATGGAGAGACAAAAAAGAGATACTAGATAATTACCATGATGTAGCAATGTATATTCTTTGGGCCGTGGTTAATTTTATTTTTGGCTTAATACATAGATTGAGTTTATGGTGTATCCACTGTCCCTTAAGGAAAAATCAAACTGTAAATCAGATTCCAATGTCTTTAAATCATGCATAAATAAATAATAAAAATTAGTGAGTGAAGTGAAGGAGGTATGAAACCATCATTCTAGCATTAATTGAACTCAAGGTATATGTACTTTCTTTAGCTACAAAATAGATATTAACATCTCCCTTTTTCAGAGAAGATCACTGGCTAGGACTTTAAATATTTTTTTCCAAGACTATACAGATAAGTGATGGAGGACATTTCAAATTATGATCTCATTTGAATCCCATGTTCTTAACCTACACCATCACTAGAGACACCTGGATCCTGTGGTCACAATGCATCATACTTTTAAAATATGCCCACAATGAGCAGAAGACCCGAAGACATCTTTCCAAAGAGGACACACAGATGGTCAATAGGTGCATGAAAAGATGCTCAACATCATTAATCATCAGAGAAATGCAGATCAAAACCACAATGAGATATCAACTTACACCTGTCAAAATGGCTATCATCAAAAAGAACACAAATAACAAATGTTAGTGAGGATGTGGGGAAAAGGAAACAGTTGTGCACTGTTGGTGGGAATATAAATTGGTGAAGCCATTGTGGAAAACAATATAGAGGTTTCTAAGAAAACTGAAAATACAACTACCATATGACCCAGCAATTCCACTCCTGGGTATATATCCAGAAAACGTCACTTATTCAAAAAGATACATGCACCTCAATGCTCACAGCATCGTTATTTAGTATAGCCAAGACATGGAAGCAACCTAAGTCTTCATCAACAGATGAATAAAGAAGATGTGATATACATATAAAATAGAATAATACTCAGCCATAAAAAAGAATGAAATCTTGCCATTTGCAACAACATGGTCAGACTTAGAGGTTACTGCGCTGAGTGAATAAGTCAGACTCTGATATTACCATGTTGGAAAGGTGCTCTGGTTGACAATATAGCTGAGCTTCAAGCCAATAGCCAGAATCAACAGTCAGTCATATCATTGAGCTACTTCGGGTGTCCAATTCATTTGAGTGATCAGATGACTGCAGCCTTAGGAGACAGCTAACTGCAACCACATGAGAGATCCCATGAAACAGTGAGCTAGTCAAGCCTTTTCTGAATTCCTGAACCATAAAATCATGAGCAAAATAAAGTAGTTGCTATGTTATGCTGCTGAATTTTAGATAATTATTATACAGCAAAATAATTAAAACACAAGTCAAGACTCAGAAACAATCAGGCAGTGAAACATCAGCAGGAGGTAAAGAGGAGTGGGATTTCTGAGTCTATTCATCTTCACTAGTCTGTAAGCACAACTCAAGTGTAACAAAGGAGATATGAGAATGGACATTAGTAGCAGGCAAACCTAGGTGCAAACACCAACAGGGCCACTTACTAGCTCTAGTGTGGCTTAATGTACTTACATTTTCTGAAACTCATCTCTATAATGAAGGAATAATAATGTATTAGTCAGAGAATTAGTCTGGTTCTCTGTTCCAGAGAAACAGAACCAATAGGAAAGGTAGATAAATAGATGATAGATAGATAGGGATATAGATATAATCTATTTATACAACTCTATAACTATATATATTTATTATATGTTTTATATTATATGTAGTTGTGTTTTTTTTGTTTTTTTTTTTGTTTTTTTTTGCAGTACACGGGCCTCTCACCATTGTGGCCTCTCCCGTTGCGGAGCACAGGCTCTGGACGCGCAGGCTTAGCAGCCATGGCTCACGAGCCCAGCCTCTCCGCGGCATGTGGGATCCTCCCGGACCGGGGCGCGAACCCACGTCCCCTGCATCGGCAGGCGGACTCTCAATCACCGTGCCACCAGGGAAGCCCTATATATAGTTTTTTAAAATCAGGAATAGATTTATTATAAGAAATTGGCTCATACAGTTATGTAACTGAGAAGTCCTAAGATTGCATTTGGCAATCTAGAGACCCAGGAGATTTGACAGTATAGCTCCAGTCCAAGTCCAAAGATCTGAGAAAAAGAGAACCAATGGTATAAGTTACAGTATAAAAACTAAGAGTCCCAAGACCCAAGAGCTGTTGTTTCAGTTCCAGTTTGAAAGCAGGAAAAAAAATATCCTACCTCAGAAGTAAAACAGGAAGACCTTCATTGAATTCCTGGTTGTACCAGCCTTTTTTTTTCTATTCAGGCCTACAACTGAATGAATGAAGGCCATCCACATTAGGGAGAGCAACCTGCATTACTTAGTCTATAGGCCCAAATGTTAATCTCATCCAGTATACCCTCACAGGGATAGAAAAATATATTCCATGGAAATGGAAACAAAAAGAAAGCTGGAGTATCAGTACTCATATCCAACAATGACTGTAAAACAAAGGCTATAGTAAAAGCCAAAAAAGGGAATTATATAATGATAAAGGTATCAACACAAGTTGTAGATATAACATTCATAAACATATATGTACCTAATATGGGTGCACTTAAATATATAAAGCAAATATTAACAGACATAAAGGGAGGAACTGATAGTAATACAATAGTAGTGGACTCCAACAACCCACTACATCACAGGACAGATTATCCAGACTGAAAATCAACAAGGAAACAGTGCCATTAAATGATACATTAGACCAGTTGCACTTAATAAATATTTATATACTGAATGTTCCATTCACAAACAACAGAATACGCATTGTTTTCAAGTGCACAAGGTATGTGTCAGGATATAGCACACACTAGGCCACAAAACTGGTCTCAACAAATTTAAGAGGCTAGAAATTATATCAAGCATCTTTTCCTATCACAATAGTATGAAACTATAAATAAATTGCAGGAAGAAAAATGGGAAAAACACACACGTGGAGACTGAGCAACATGCTACTAAAAGAAATGGGTCAATAAAGAAATCAAAGAGGAAATTAGAAAATACTTTGAGCCAAATTAAAATAAAAACACAACTTTCCAAAATCTGAGACACGGCAAAAGTTTATAGCTATGTAGGTCTACCTCAAGTAGGTTGTACACACATATAATTCAACAGCTGCAACTGTAGTCACCACCTGTTTAAGCATATGATAACTCATTGTCATTCTCCAAAAGTTACCTCTCTTCTGCATAGATCAAAAGGTGAATTGAATAGGCATGTGGTGGAATCACCACCCCTGTATCATCATCCCCTTACAGTGGCAATAATCTCTTCATTCCTTCTAGAAATGCAGTATTGTTTTTGTTTTCTATTTTCCTCAATAGAGGTAGTTCTAGGGGCTTTCACTTGGTTTTTCCCATCATAGTTGCTTTCACTCTACAGGTCAGGGAACAAATGTGTAGATTCTACCAGCCACTAAATGTGTCTATTCCAATTATGCATTACAGAAGTAAGGAAATAAACCACTGGATGGATTCTGAGCATATTGTGAGACAAACCTGAGTTGAAATTCCAATGATCACCTGACTTCTGTAAGCCCGTACTCTGACTGGTGTGTGGACCACAGTGATGTTTGGGTGTCCTGAAATTAGTTCAGAGCTGGTGTGTAGCAGTCTCTGAAAATTCTGATATTTCCTTTTTCCAAATGCACAGTTACCCTGGTAAAAGACCATAGATCCCTTTAGTGGAGTCTGGGAGAAAGACTAACAGTATAAATTTTTGCAGTGTACCGGAGTCCTTCCTCAAGGGGACATGGTGTCCCCTTCATTAAAGAATTTCTGGGTCTGTAAACTGGCTCAAGTCTGGTAATTGATTGAGGAGCCATGACTCTCTGTTTTTATTATTCAAGTTAGACTTTTGTTCACTTTACCTGAAAAATTTATGCTTATACAGATCAAGTAAGAACTTTTTAGGCTTCCAAAATATTTGCACTTCTAGGAACACCATGATTAACTAGCCAGCACCACAGGTCTTCACAAATCAGAGTTTTCTGACTGCTGCTGTGACTCTGTTGTCCATTATGGTAAGCCCTTCCACCTTGTCTTTGGTGGTTGAGTGCTGCTATATGGTCCCTACTACCCTGGGATCCAATTATCTCCATTGCATTTAGGTTCCCAGATTTAGTGATTGTAGTTTCCTCTGTAAGATATTTTCTACAAATAAAAGTTAGCACAGAGCTCTTCAAAGATGCCCAGGTCTAGATTGAAATGGGAATCCATTCAAAATTTTAAACCTGAATCACATAACCTGATTTAGTTTTTCAATATGGTTAATGTAAACTTATTTGTACATTCTCCTAGCAAAAATGACATCATGGATTTGATAGTGAAATGCATGTACTAACTGATAGATTTCTAAACATGGCTGGTAAACAGTGATAGAGGGAGATCAAAATGACAGAGTGAGGACATGGAGATCCCCTTCCTTCATGAACACATCAACAATACATCTACATGTGGAACAAATCCCATGGAAAACTAACTGGAAACTGGCAGAAGTACTACTATACAACCAAGGTTGTAAGAAAGATAGACATGTAATCAGGTAGGATGGGAAGAAAAGCATTAAGTCGGGACCTGTGCCTCTGGTAGGGGACTAAGAGGAAGAGGGAGATCACACAGGCAGACACTCACCCTGGAGAGTGAAAAGGCCAAGCCACAGACTTGGCATCCCAGTCCTGGGGTCCTACATGTAGAAGACAAGATCCCTTGGCTGCTTGGAGAACTGCTGAGACAGATAGAAAGGCTGGAAAAGCCTAGATTTCACTCATGAAGAGTGTGTGGGTGCTGGCTTGTCCCCATGCAGAATGTAGAGAGGTCTGTCCTAGTGACTACAACCTTTCCATGCACCTGAGTCCAAGATGAGCAAATATCCTGGCTAGCTCACTCCATGCCACAGCTTGGCAGTAGATCTAGGGTGACCAGTACCTGGGAAAGACTTGATTAAAGGATGCAGATGTGAACTGGGGTCCTGGAGTATGGCCCAATAGGACAGTAATAGTTTCTGGTGTTTACTCAAGTGACACCCCAGAATCAGCCCAGGCTTCTGACAGCACTGCCTCTGCTAGAATTCCCATAACCTCCTTAATGTGCACCCCAGCCCAAGCCTAGCAAACACTCCAACTCCACCCACTCCATGCAACAGTCTAGCACTAGATCTGGGGCAGCCAATATAGGAGAAAAGATGTAACAATGAGCTGTATCTAAGTGGAGTCACAGATGCCTACACAGGCAGAGCAACTGACTTCTGTAAGTGCACAAACCCCATTGCTTTGGCACTCCCTCCTTTGGGGCAAAAGTCCCAGTGCCAGTACAGGGAGAAGAAATAAGACACACTTAAAGAGAACAGAGCCTGAGCAAACCCAACCCTCAGGGCTTCTGCTTCAGCAACTTGGGAGCAGACCCTGCCCCTGACATGACAGTGATGGCCATTGAGCAGAGAGGAAGTCCTACTTCACATCCTGCACAGGTTCTATCTCTTCCATCATCAGCCACATCCCCTACCAAGGTGATGGCTGTCAGTACACCTTGAGGAAAGGCATGACTGGCATCCACATCAAATCCAGCCCTCCCACCAAAGGCATTGGACACATGTAGTCTGCCTAGGGTGCTCCCTCATGAGAACACTTCTTCAGGACAAGAATAGGTAATTGTTTTACTTAAATACATAAAGACAGAGAAAGTTAAGTAAAATAAAAAAGCAGAAAAACTATTCTCAATTGAAAGAGCAAGTTAAAACCCCTAAAAAAGATAAACAATGAAAGAGAAATAAACAACCAACCAGACAGAGAATTCAAAACTTTGGTAATAAAAATGCTAACTGAATTAGAAAAGAGAATTTATTTAAACACAGATCTTTTTTTTTTTTCTTCAGTACACGGGCCTCTCACTGTTGTGGCCTCTCCTGTTGCGGAGTACAGGATCTGGATGTGCAGGCTCAGTGGCCATGGCTCACGGGCTCAGCCGCTCCATGGCATGTGGGATCCTCCTGGACCAGGGCACAAACCTGTGTCCCCTGCATCGGCAGGCGGACTCTCAACCACTACACCACCAGGGAAGCCCTAAACATGGATCATTTTAACAAGGAACTAGAAAATATAAAGAAGACCCTATCAAAAATAGATAATTCAATATCTAAGATACAATGTACTCTAGAAGAAATGACACAGAAGAATGAAAAAGTGATCTGGAAGATAGAATAATGGAAATCACCCAATCAGAACAGCAGACAGAAATACCAGTTTAAAAATTGGTGCAACCTATGAAATCTCTGGGTTAACATCAAAAGTGCAAACTTTTGCATTATAGGGGTTCCAGAAGGAGAAGAGAAAGAGAAATGTATCAAAAATATATTAGAAGAAATTATAGATGAAAACTTCTCAAACCTAAAGAAAGAAGCAGATATCCAGTTACAGGAAGCACAGTGGTCCCAAACAGGATGAAACCAAAGAGACCCACACCAAAACTTATCATAATTAAAATGGCAAAAGTTAAAAATAAAGAGAGAATTCTAAAGGCAGAAGGTGAAAAACAAAGAGTCATACACAAGGGAATATCCATAAGACTATCAGCTGATTTCTCTCCAGAATCTTTGCAAACCAGAAGGGAATGACATGATATATTCAAAGTCCTGAAAGGGAAAATTCCTGTAACTTAGGATATTCTACCCAGGAAGATTATCATTTAGAATAGAAGGATAGATTAAAAAACTTCTCAGACAAGCAAAAACTAAAAGAATTCAGCAATACTAAACCTACCCGAAAAGAAATGTTGAAGGTTTTTTTTTTTTCTAAATGGAAAAGAAGTAAGAATATATAAGAAAGGAAAAAGTCCCAATAGGAAAGGCAAATATATAATAAAGATTGAAGATCACTTAAATAATCCAGTACATAGATTAAAAGACAAAAAAAATATAGAACTATAACTACAATAAACAGTAAAGGGATAAGCATGAAGATGTAAAATATGACATCAAAAACACAAAATGTGGGGGAGAGGAGTAAAAAATGTAGATATGTTAGATTGTGCTTGAACTTAAATGACTATCAGTTTAAATAAAATAGATATAATTATCGGTCAACATACAGGAACCCCTTGGTAAGCACAGATCAAAATCCTACAATAGA